>NC_066861.1:29103586-29403586 GCF_025177605.1 Cucumis melo
CATTCAGTACCAGACATCTCATTAGCACATTAAAATAGCTATGATGCCAGTGCGACATTTTCGATTTACAAGTGATTATGAACCTGCTAAACCTCCACTCTAGCAACAAAAATCTCCTGGTAACACCTCCAGAAAAAATCGATTTCATAGCTTATAACTCTTCACAATACAAGAAAATGAGGCCAGATCTTGAACAATCTAATTGCTGGAATATTTAACATTATCTTAAAGGACCATCAGAGGATAACTAACCTGAGAAGTAATAGGCTTTGTACCATTCTGAACATGTGATGCCACAAGAACAGGTAAATCATACTGCTCAAGATGGCGCCAAATTATATCCTTCGACTCGGAGGAAACTTCAATGAAGGATCCTATTGCATTCCTCAAAGCACCCTACATTATAATCAAAAAACAAACTTAAAAAGCTTTACTGAAGCGTGGAATCTAACACCAAAAATATGAAAATTATCGTATCTTTCCAATTTTATCAAATATCCCAGAAGGGACAAAATATAAAAAATTTTGTGTTTTTTGTATCGTTCCAATTTTATCGGATGTCCCCAAAGAGACAAAATGTGAAGAATCCTGTGCAACATACTTTTACTCAAAATTTAACAAAGAAAAGCACAACAAACCTTTAGATAAGGAGGAACATTCTCATAGCTAAGAAGTTTGAACAACGGTTCAATATCAGGAAACCAGTTTTTTCTTTCAACAGGATTTCCATTCTCCACAACCTAAAGCTCATCAGAAACCAAACAATCAAAATGATCAGTAAAGAAATAATGAAATCTATAGTATATCCTATTTGAATTACTTGTCTTCTTGATTGAGTCTTTTGCTCGATAACCATTTGCATCTTACTAGCTAGATAACCATACTGATGACATTTAAGTTAGTCTAGCAAGTAGAATGGAAACAAAACTCCACAAAAACTAAAGTCGTGGTTTTAAAACTCCAACTCGAAAACAATCTCAGAAAAGTGTGGAAGGAAAGGCCATAAAAGTTTAGAACCCATAGAGTATGTGACACCATTACCTTTTGAAGAACATTCAGATATGCAACAAGTGCTTTTGCATCCCCTTCCTGAAACTCTGGTAACAGGGCCCCAGCGGTTTGCAGGGACTGTCGAAATTTTTCATCATAAATTGATAGGCAATCAAATAAGGTGGTCCATCCAACAGACCGGAAAGCCTTTCCCTGAAGTAACTCAAAAACCCTTGAAGCACCTTCCTCGTTAGAAGCCTGAAATGCATGTAGGATAATAATTATAGGAGGGTAAATTCTCATGGAAAAAAAAAATGATAATCTGGGTAATCACAAGTCCTAAAAGAGCATAGTTACATACTAAGGTACTCAGCATATTCAAGAATGCCACCAACGTTTGAAAATTTGTATGATCTTCCCCAGCAAAATTTGCAAATGTCCACAAGACATCATTGCTTGACAACAGTTCTGGCTCTTGCTGAACAAATTGCAAAAAATTCAAGTTCAATAATCAAACTTCAAACCTATTAATATCAGCACGTGTGAGGTATTACTTTAGCTACCTTTTCTAGAACCTTTGATTAGCATTCTAAATTTCTTACTATAGTAAGTTATTTTGCCTTGATCGGTAATAGCATGAAATATTTTTATACCAAACCACCAAATTGTGCCCATTTGACCAGAAAGTATCTAGATATCAACATCTCAGCACTTTTAAATATTTCAATCAATGTTTACCCGGTAAATTTCACTAACAAACTCCAAAAGGGAGACAAAAGGTGAAGGAACAGTTCCGCTAGCTTGATGGAAACTTGAATCACCATCTTGCATGAAATCTTGTGACCCAGAAGCACGAAACTGACTAAGCGTGTGCATGGCTCTGTCTTTTGACTCTTTCACCTTCACACCATAGAAAACCAATTACCTTAAATTAAACTTTTCCTATGAAAGATGATAAGATTAAACCTGTATCTATTGAAATGCATATACAGACACATAAGCATGAGCAGAACACATCTTTGGCATGAGTAGTTAACACAATTTTTTTACAGAAAATTCCAATTATTTATAATGTTCTAGTCCTTGTATTAGTATAGTTGTAACTTGTAAGTTGTATAATTGTATATAAATATTATAGACTTATTGCTCTTTATTATCTTTTTACATTTCTTTACTTAGGTTAACCTTGTTAATTTTTTTTAATGAGAAACGTGTATTTATAATTTCATTGATATGATAGTATAAAATTACAAAAGAGCAAAAGATGCCATGAGGAATTACATAATACTGTCTCATTGTGAAATGAGAGATGTAAGGTCCTAATCACAAAAGAAAGAAGTGAATTTACACCAAGAAAGAAAAGTATAAAACTCTTCAGTTAATGGACTTGACCAAGAAAATCCTTAATTTACTCAAATCCTACTACATCACTTGTCCTCATCTCTATATACAACTCTCAGTTAATGGAATATTTGAATCATTCCCTCAAACTTAGTATTTACATGCTATCAAATCACTAGGTCTTTTTCTAGGGAAGGTTTATCAACCATTAGGTTTGGGGTCTAGACTCTTTTAGTTCCCACCTTGGATTTTGTGAATTTGTGCTTCACAAGCCTAAACTTGTTGCCATTGAGGCTAATCAATGTCTTTGCTGCTCACATCAGCCACCACTGCTAGTGCAATTTTGATAAAACAAAAAAATTAATTTTCTTGTCACTCCCCAATCCAAAAAGGGAGCATAACCGCCAATCGACCTAACCCTAAAATCAGGTTTAGCATCAAATCAGTGTGTGAGTCTCATGAGACACCACACACTTCTACTGCTTTTTCCATGCAATGACACATGTGAACACATGTGTCACCATAATCCCCTCCATCTTACATGGGTTCTCGTTGCTGTGCCTTTTTCTATTGGTTACATGGTTTGGTTATACCTTGCTCGGGTGCAATAATTTAAAGATCTTAACTAGTTATGTTATTCTTTCCTAGTTATTACTTATTTCAAGATCTTACGTACAAATGAGTATTGATAGTGGAGGGTGTGAATCTAGAAGTCTACATCTTTGAACCAAAAATAACTACTATAATCATGGCAAGCTCCACCATGTCATCTTCCTTTGCATAACGCTTTTGTTTGGGGCATTCGTATATCACGGTGTTGAGGAGCCCCGTCCCCAATTTCCCCATTTGTCTTCTTTAGATGGTGAGATCATGCGCCAGTATGTAAATTTCACCCCCTAAGTTTGTATCCATGAATCAATCAACAAGGTAGTGCTCCATATTTTAGTTAGTTCATTATGATGTTTGGAGTTATCGACTCATTGAGCCCAAGAGTGCATTCTAGTATTTTGTTACCCCTATCCATGATTATTTTCATGTAACTTGGTTATGTTTAATGAAAAATTGTTGTAAGTTGCTTTCTCATTTTCATAACTTCCATATTGAAATTTGAACTCAATTTAATAGTGCCCCCTTACAGTCCCTATGGAGTTATTTCTCTCCTGCTCTTATGTAGGAATCCTTCATCAACTCATTGATACACAGCCTCAAAACAGGGTCGCATAACAAGGCATCTCCTCAAAACAACAAGAGCCTTTTTCCAATAACTACATCCAAGGGAGGAAACATTCCTCATTGAAGTTTATAGAAATTAAATTTTATGCGTGGTTCTACGCTCTCTTATGAGATAAGGATATTTATCTTCTTTATTCAATGTAATAATGCAGAATTATGCATATAAGATTCTATTTTGTTTCTGTATAGGTAGTTTGTCATGGTTGGTTGTGTTACCAATCCTCTTGTACCATGACATTGTGGAAAAAGTAATCATTTCCTTTATTTAACTTCACATGAGAATCTGAGAAGACATCCAGTACAATGGTTAAAGAAAAAGCATGCTCTAATCTACACGTCTCTAAAATTTTAAATTTGTGGCTCAATTGCTAATTCACACGCTCAAAAATATTAATCAGTACTGTCAATTAAGTCAAACTACAACCAAGTAAAGCAAGCATTAAACACAGACTCATTCACTTGCTAGACAATAAATTCTTTTAATCCTAACCTATATATCTTTAATGAAAATAATCAAAAGCTAATTTAACAAAGGAATGCAGCAGTGCCAAAAACAAACTAGAAAACTGTGAAACTCTTGGAGGAAATCTCCTAACTGACCTTGTCCCTGGCCAAAGGATGAGACAAAAAACAAGTAACCAGCTTGTGCAGATAAGCATTGTACATATAGATCATGTCCTCGTCGTCATTCTGCCAACATAACAAAATAGATAATATTAGCAGCCAAAACAATATAACAAGAGATGGTGCTATCAAAAGACATTGACACCTTAAAATAAATATACGTAACAAGTATTAGCACCTAATGACTTTCTTTTCCATAGGCAAACATAAATTGTTAAGAATGAATGCACGAAAGCTGCACAAACATCATAAACAAAATGTAAGTAACATTATGAGATTAGCAATATTTGTTTTTACGCCTTCAAATGTTATCAGAAATTCCATTGAATTGGTCGTTTCTGAAAAAGGAATGTTCTACGAAAATGTTGATCCTACAAAATACTATCCTTATAGGTTGTTTCTCTTGTTGTCTTATTCTGCTGATATCTTTACTTATTTAGTACGTGTTTGCTATGGAAGTTAGAGTTGCTCATTATGATTCTGTTGTGCATTTCTAAAGGACACTTAGTCCTTCAGCTGGGGTTGGTCGTTTTGTCTTTTCTTGAGCAGCATTGTGCTACAAAAATATGTTGATATCGGTCGTGTTTATCGAAAGGCAGAGGAAAACTTCAATCATATCCTTTGGCAGTGTGAGTATACTAGTTCTATTTGGGAGCTGTTTTTCCAAACATTTAGTTTCTTGGCAGCAAGTTCAATTTGGGAGCTGTTTTTCCAAACGTTTGGTTTCTTGGTAGCTCGCCAAAGGGGTACTAGGACTTTGATCGAGGAGTTCCCACTTCAGGGGAGAAGTGTCGGTTTTTATTGCTTGCCGGGGCGTTTGATATTTTATGGTCTTTGTGTGGTGGACGGAATAATAGCCAATAGAACATTTAGGGGTAGGTATAGGGACCATAGTGAGACATGGTCCCTTGTGGTTGTTTATGTTGTATTAAAGAAACATAAGCCCATGCTTGTTTAGTGAGACATGGTCCCTTTGTGTGGTGAACGGAATAATAGCCAATAGGACATTTAGGGGTAGGTATAAGGACCCAGGGACCCTAGCCAATAGGATATTTTATCACGTTTCTTTATGGCTTCAATTGTTAAAACCTTTTGTAACTACTCCATAGGCATTCTTTTGCATAGTTGGGGTCCCCTCTTTTGTGGGCTTGATTTTTTTCGTAAGCCCATGCTTGTATTTTTCTCATTTTTTCCTCAATGAAATTGGTTGTTTTTATTTTTTTATTTAAAAATAAAATAAATCCAATGCAATCAAGAAAGGGAATGGAGAGAGAACCCCTTTTACAGCACAAATCCTACCTCTTTGTCAACCATTGAGAGAATCAAATTTTTACTTTTATTCCTTTTCTTCTCAGTTACCGTTAGGCCATTAACTTTATTAGCTTCTCTCTACCTTTACATCTAGGGACTAGAGTTATTCATTTGTATGGGAACAATAAGAACTGTATTCTTACAAAATAATTTTAAAATAAAAAATACTAACCTGGTAAGCTGCAGTCTGAATAACTTCTTGAAGTAAAAACTGGAAGGCATTATGGGAAAAAATAACTTCCAAGCACGATTGTAGGTAATCCAAATCTTTTGGCGAAGCATTGGGAATGGCCTCTCTTGCATCAACCATGTCATGTATTAGCAGCAAATGAACGGTCCAAGCAAACCTTACAGCATCAACAAACCCTTCCACTGTTGGATCATTTCCCGAAGCCATCACCTAAACAAAGATTACAAGCGCACTCAAAATGTTAACAAAAATGCATGTATGTATCAAACAGGGAAGTAATGGTGCTGTCTTAATAAACTCACGTTATCCTGAAATTCATTTCTAAAAGAAGCATCACTGGACAATATGGATGCTTTATTTGGAACTGCACTCAAAGCATCTGACACGAAGGCAATAATGATAGAGAAAAGGAGACTAAATACAATCTGCAAAAAAAAAAAAAAAAGATACATCCACTATGAGAATTGAAAGCAAAGTAACGAAAAACAAAAGAAGAAAATGTATCTAGTGGGTCTTTTCTTCCAATTCTAAGTTAATAAAAATTTGAAGGGTACCTAAAAAATGAAAGAAGAATTATTAACGTGCCTGAAGCTTTATGGGAGCTTTGGTCTCATTAAGCTCAGCAGCGCAGTCTTTTAAAACAGAAAAGAGATCCCTTGCGTCCTTTGGACCTGATAAAAGGGAAATCACAAAATTGCCATATGCTTAATTGTCTGAAAAGGCCAAATGCTTTCTTGTAGATTTTTAACTGAGCTATCTTCTTTATTAAGTAGAGTTTCTTGACATATTACTTATCCATATAGTATGCATTAATTAATCTGTGTTTCTTAGAATCAAAAAAGTTTCTTTTAGTTCAACAATTATAGGATCTACACACAATCAACCTTTAACATGGTAATTGGTGTCTCTATCTGCTACGGATAAAAAAGATTAAAGAGATGAGATATTATCATTTCACACATTTTAACTAAGTTCCATTCACAAAAAATACAGACTGCATTATCAAATCACGTTACCCAAAGCTCTTCATCAATCATGAAGCAGGTACCCTAACACAGTGACTATGTCTATGAAGAAAGACGTCCATCTAGAACAATCAAACGTTACTAGCAAGCACAACATGAGGCAAGCAGTGAGTCTTAGCAACACTCCTAGTTAACCTTCAACATACTACCAACTACATCAAACAATTCAAGAAAGGCCACGGTTTACCTATTCGAACAACAAGAATAGAAAGGACAAGACAATGTCCGAGTATTAGTCTTTCCCGACTGACCACACCCCGACGCTCAACAAGAGCACCTTTGGAATCAAGAAGGTAGCGCTCACAGCTAGGTCCACCCAAACCAGCTGGTTCTTCTCGATTAAGTTCCTGAAATAAGAAAGATGGAACCTTTTAATGAAAATAGTCATGGAAAAATATTTATACATGATCACAAAAGTCGTTGGATTTGGAAACAAAACAATATCTTTCCAAATAAATTATTCAATTGTGTTCCAACCAAACATTTTACAGAAGACTGACAAAATCATGGATCAACTAAACCCTCCCATGGTTCCCATACACTCCATCTTTATAGCTAATCTACATTTTTGCACAATTGGAGAAGTTTCTTGTAACTCCATAGTATTTGGGCCTTACTCCCCTCTTTTCATAATTTCATACATCAAGAAAATTGTTCCTTACCAAAATTACAAATTAAAAAATTAAGCCTTTCCATGAGTATTGTCTTTGCTCTTCTATTGCCAGAACCACCCTATTACCATCTAAGTTGGCAAGTTCAACTAAGATTGAAGGCCTTGAAAAGCTTGGACTCCAGAAAAGCCACTGCTGGGCAGAAACAGACTAGATTAACAGTGTCCTCTGGGTTACTTCAACATGAGGAGCACAAATTAAATTCCATTTTTTAATCACACCCTTTGTGTTGAGTTCACCAAGGGACCAAGGGCTAAAGGCCAAATGAGCATATTACACTGTAAACTGAACAACTCAAATCATATTCTGGAAATTTTTAATTAAGGAACAGATGATAAATATTGGCATATTCCGGCAAGTTAAAAACAAAACAGCTGTTTCAACATCATATTGTTAATATTGGGGCTACCAAGGGCTAAAGCTGATTCCAAGCTTCTATGCGTCTTTGGATGATATCGCATGATAATAATAGTAAGTAGTAACATGATTCCAAGCTTCAGCGGAAGGTTAAAGCATATGACATAGCCTACAAGAGAGCCTATGAAGAGCCAACCTTTATCAAAGCTATCAACCGCTGTCTTAGTCCATTATTAACAAGATCTTCTAGGTGTCTTTGGATGTCAGATATAAGGCCAGCTTCATATCCCGGATCCAAGACAACTGCCTGAAAATGAAAGAATATAATCTATAGTAAGGAAAAAAAACACAATTGCATGACCCAAAATTAGAGTAAAAATGCTGATAACATAGATACCCTTAGTAGAGTATGGAGTGACATTATTAGATCTCTTCTCTCTGTATACCAAAGCCCTGCCGCAAGACGGAAAATCTCTGAAGGATCTCGTTCCGCTAAATCCCACTATGAAGAACAAGAAAAATAAGTAATCGGAAGGGAGACAGTAAAGCTGACATGAGATATGATAACAAGTTAATGAACAAGAGAGTGAGTTATACCTCTTGATGTGCAGCAACAAGTAGGTTCACACAGTCTATTTCATTCAGATGAAGGTCATCGCTCAATTTTAAAGTCTAGACCAAAAGTGAAAGTGAAATTAGATAATGCCAATAATGTAAAATTCATGCGTGCTATAATGAAAATAGGAAAAACTTATCTTGCTTAACATTCATATAGCATGGACAAATAATGCAAAACATAAAATTAGACACTTTACATTTCAGTGGTGAACGTTTTGGGTGAAAGAAGGAGCATTGGGAGGGTTCTAAGAGGGAGGAGAAGGTCGTCATTTATCTCATCTACAATTCATAGACTATGAAGTTTTCATCTCTTATTGGATAGTAGAACTTTTCATAATCAAAAGAGTTTGTCTTTCTTTGAGTCCATGTCAAGTCTAAGGATAAGTATAGGTAAAAGTTGATTTATGGGTGTTAAATGTTCTAGTTCGGGGAATTCAGCATTTGCACGGTTTGCAGCAGCTAAAGTTACCTCCTCTGAAATTCATTTTTGTTTAATTTCTTGAAATTGTTTTGTACTGTGGTTTTGTATTGCTTTGTGTGGGTTGGTTCTGGTTTATTTCTTCTCTCCTTGTTTCATTTCTTTTTTTTTTTTTTTTTTGGGTGTTGTCGCTTTTGGGTTTGTTTTTGTTCCAATTTGTTTCGATGTATTTGGTCCATTCTCTTTTCATTATATCAATGAAATGCCCCATTTCCTTTTCAAAAAGAAATGTGATCCATCAGAACTGTCTTATTGGATAGTGAGATGAATCTTCGAGCCCTGATCCAAGCAATCTTTACTAGAGCTCCATCTACAACATTTTTCCAATAGAGACAAAAAAATCTAGGCCAATCAACTGAAACTAACTCTGATCAGCCAATTTAATATGCGATCTTTTGGTTAGAGCTGGTTTTATAGTATGCAAAGCCGACTTGACGATTGGTGATCCCAGAAAAGACTCAAACCGCCAATCAATCAAATATATTTTTGAAACAAAAACAGAACTTTTCATTGATTTAATGAAAAGAGAGTAATGAGCTCAAAATACAATGAAAAATAGAATCTAAGGATCAAGAGATGCACCTAGATATCTCTACTAGGTCAACAGATCCTTAGAACCCCATCACATCCCAATACAAAACAAATCTGCTTGATAAAACTAGTGAAGACCATGATTACATAGAAAAACAAAAACACTCCAATTAAGACAAATATCTGGAATAGAGTAATCAGCAAAAAATAAAGATTAAAGGCTCCACGAAGAAGCTAGTAAACCGGTAGAACCAAGACAATACGTCCAATCCAAGGCCTTCTAGTGAAAAACTTTGAATTTATTCAAACCATATTTTAGAAATTAAAGCTTAAACTGCATTAGACCAAAGTGTCTGAGCTTTAGGAGAGAGTAGAGGACCAATCAGAATTTGAGAAAAAATATCTCTAATTGACTTTCCGAAAGCCCAAAATAAGTTGAAGAATGAAAACAACCTTCACCAACATTTTCTTGTATAGAAACATTCAAAGAGTAGGTGTTGTAAGTCTTCTCCATTAGCTTGACAAAAAGGGCACATAGAAGTGGAGAGGCATTGGTCCCGAAACTTGTATCAAAAAGTGGCCAAACAATTTAGAGTTCAAAAAAATATAATCCAAATACACATTAATTCTTTAGGAGTCTTTGGATTTCCATAGGCTTTGATGTCGAGCTCAAACTCAAATGAAAGCATTAAAGTGGCTAGACCTGGAAACGGGCTCAGCCTATCGTGTAGAGATATTTTGGGTTTGGATTATATTTTTAGGGAATTATGTTGGACCACCGATTCCAAGTAGGAAGTTGAGTTTGGGTGAAGGCCTAAAGGGTCCACTGCCTTTAGAGATGGTGGACACCACCTGCGGTTGGTCTCACAAAGCAGAGTTACCTCCTACTTCTCTTGGTGGAAGGATAACAGGTCGGTTTCTTTTAGGCCCAACTGTAATCGATAAAAAGATTTCCAAAGTCCTTGGTAAAACACTTGGTCTAACTAGGTGGAAGAACTCAAGAATTTGGACAAAGATTTAACCGAAATAAACCTTCTCGATGCTCCAAGGACCGTACCTGAAAATTTGAAATGAAATTAACTCTTCTGTTTTCCACTTGAGACGGAAGTTGGATTCTAAGATCTCCTCTTTAAGCTATCTTCGGAAAATTAAGATCCAAGAACCCATACTAAAGTCCCAATGGTCACTAATACTACCATTAGAAGATCAGGCCACTCGAATAGTCTTGGATAACCCTCTTTAAAAGATAATTTCAAGCACCGTGAATCAGACCAAAAGTAGATGTTCCTACCATCTCCAAGTTTAAAATGAGCAAAGAACTTTCCAAAGTTTTGAGATTCTGATCCAACGGCTTCTCAAATTCAGCCCATGCTTTCCAGAACTGTGCCAATGATGAGGGTCTGTCCCATGTATATTTTTAACTACTCCAAGGTGTATCGTGCTCCTTGATGAATATTCAATTCCATTTAAACAGAAAAGCAGTGTTTTTGTTTTTTATGTTGCCAACGCCAATGCCACCATTATGTGTATCTTTTGAGGCAATTTCCCATTTCACTAAACGATTTACCTTACTACTTTTGTGACCTTCCCACAAGAATCTGCACATGATTCTTTCAATTTCTGTTATGACCGAACTAGGCATTAGACAGATAGCTATATAATAGGTAGGTAGGTTAGCCAAGACCAAATTACAAAGAGTTAGCATACCTCATGTGGACAAATTGTATCCTTACCATCTATAAAGCTTCAAGTGCACTTAAAGCTTCAAGTGCACTTTGTCAATAATTTGCTTCCAAAATGAGTATCATTTTCGGCATCCTCCAAGAGGTAAACCCAAGCAAATGAAGGGTAGTTTACCAGCTTTACACATCAATCTGTTTGTTGTGGAATTCAGAGTAGCTTTATCGACATTCAGTCCATGTTAAGCTGATTTTTCCCAGTTAAATTGTTGACCCAACACCATTCATAAAATCCAATTGGTTGGATTAACGAGTCTAGCATGACCTCATCATATTTGCATAAAAGAAGTGTATCATCCTCAAATTGCAAAATGGACAAGTGTACCCTGTCTTTCCTACCAAGGATCCTTAAAACAATCCATTTTTACGAATTCAAGATACCAAAGCTCCAAAGACTTCACTAATGATGAGAAACAAAGGTGATAGTGGATCACCTTGCCGAATTCCACACGAACCATTGATGCGCCTCTTGGTCTAACATTGATGAACACTAAAATACTTTGGGTTTCTAACACAGGCATTAATCCATTCAACCGATTTTTTACAAAAGCCCATAAGTGTGAGAATTCTCTCCAAAAAAACTCCAATCAACTTGGTCAAAAGCTTTCTCCATATTTAATTTCAAAACCCACCCTTTCTTCTTTTTGGCCCATTAGTCTTCAACTGCTTCATTGCCAATTAGAACACTAAACCCTAATTTTTAAAAAATAGTAATAACTAATAAAAAATCAGTGCATGTTACTATCGTTGTGTTGCAACAGAGTAGAAGCTACAGACCTTGGGAAGATCACCAAGACCATCAGTTCTGTCTTCCTTTCCCAACGTAATTCTACTAAAAAAAGTAATGATGATTCGTTTTAGAACTTCCTTTAACGGCTTTTAAATTAATAATTTTATTTTCTTTTCCCACTATCCCCTCTCCCTATGAATTCTCATTTCCCTTCTCTCTATTCTTTCCCCTCCTTTCTTTCCTCTCCTACTTCTTCTTCCCCCTTTTCTCTAATCTCTCTTTTCTACCTTCCTCCCAATGACCACCGCCAACCTAGGTGAGTTTCTCTTCTTATTTCTTCCACTATTTTTTCCTCCCCTCATTTTCTTCTTCATTTCACTCTTCCTCCCTCTTTGTATTTTCTCCTCACCCTTTTCTTTATTATTTCTTCCGTCCTTTCTCTCTCACTTCCGAACGACACAAGAACTTCCTTTTTTCTCTTCCTTCTTCCTTCTTCCTCTCCTTTCCCATAAACCAACTAAAACTAACCAATGGTCAGCTAGTTCGTGCTGCTAACCCTTCCAAAACCAAACACCATCGAGCTATCAATTTTTGGCATCAACTTAAAGCTCAAACCCGACGTTGACTGACCAATGCACACCCCTCATCTCTAGGATCCTTGAGTCAGTGAGCAAAAGTCTATTGAAAATAAAAATTAGTGAGGAACTTTTATAAGAAGGAGTAGATCACGCTTAGTCCGCTGAGAGTGCTTTCCCAAACCGTGAAGTCAAGGTTTCGCTGCTAGGCTGCTAGCAACCTAAGATTGCAAAACAAGACCTTGTTTACTAAATAGTTTTGTGCATTTCTTTGAGGAGCCTAAGGCTAGGTGGCAGAGGATCATAAGTATTGTATGATGAAGGGAGAAGGATGAATATAAATAAAATTTCATAATACTAAAAATACTATAACATTGAATCTCTCCTTCACAAGTTAAAGCTAGTCAAGATAATAAAGTCACAACTAAATAGAATAAAATGAAACCAAAAAATATATCGGTTCCTCCTAAACTTGGAACTATATCCAGTATTCTGCAAGTTGCAACAGCAAGTTCTAATATTATGGAGATCACAAAAGATCCTTGAACTCGCGCTAAAAAGAACGTTCAAATAGCCCAATAACGACTTCCAATAACCATAACTCAAAAGCACCCAATTGCCTAAAAACAAATCGTACTTTTGTGAATCAGACCCGATAGAAAGGGCTAGAACTTGTATTTGGGCACAACTAACTTCCAAGAAGTCAAGGTTTAACTCTGAATCAACTTGACCCTGGAAAATTTTCCTTTATGAAGATTCCTTAGCTCTTATCAAGAGTATAGCAATAATAACCACAGTGTCAAGACATATCCAAGAAGTCTTAGAAAGGGGGTCGGAAGCTTCTTCTTGATTCTTACCTAACTAACCTCAAAGGGAAACCTAACATCACACTGTAGTAAGACAAGGTCTTGGAGCAATTTAATTAAATGCATCGTCTAGTTGAGTTTTGAAACCTTCATTTCTTTTACATTCATGATTAGCTTGAGAGAGTCAGCATAATTATTTGATAAACGTGGGTCCATCTCAAAATCAATCGGTAGTGGAATGTATAGTCCAAGTATCTTTTAAAGATTATGAGATGTCTCCATCTTTTCAAAGTGAGATCCTCAGCATGCTCCCTCAAAGATAGTACCTTCTCTAGTTCACCATTCTTGAGTAGAATCCTTCTTTTTTTTTTGTCTGAATACTTACTAGGACTTCATAGGCTCTTATAAGTTATATCATATTAGATAAACGTGGGTTCCATCTCAAAGTCAATCAGCTATACTAGGAGTAGTGTTTTCTTTTTAAAATTGTAAGGTCTTTTGCATCTCAAACTCATTTGTTTCCAAACAAAAAATTGTGAGATTTGTGTATCTTTTCAACATGAGATCCTCAGCAAATGTTCGGTGAATTGAACCAAGTCACCGCTAGTTTACAGATAATGAAATTTCATTGATACAATTGCAACATGTCTCCCACCAAACCGAAGAAGAAGAAGGAGTTGAAGAAGGTTAACTACTTAAACTAGTATTTTTCTACTGTGGTGGAGTAAAAAAATAAGCAACCAAAACTAAATACCATGACAACCTACGTGGTAGACTCGTAATCTAATTGACAAGCCAGGAAAAAACAAATGGAGGAAGAATTTACAATTTCAACATCCTGATCGTCGAGAGTTATTGTTGAAGAATCCGGTCGCCTGACTTCTTTAGATTGAACTTGTGCACGGTCTGAAGCTTTCGGAGGCTACAACCCAAAATTCAACAAAATCAGGACACCAACAGACAGAGCCCAGCTACTAAATCGCAAAAATGCCACAGACCCAGCTCAGGAAATATATAAAAACAAAGTCATACGTACAGGAAACTGAAGCAGCGACCGAAAAGCAGGTAAAGAGTTGTGAATGGCATGTAAGAGCTCGACCCTCTGCGCAGGTGAGGGAGGGGAAGGACCAAAAAGCGCCGACTCAATAATGTGGAGGTTCTGCTTGGAGGACATCATGTGGGACGAAACTGTAAGTATACCTCAGAAGCTGCCGCAAAAAGAAATGGGAAGAAGAAGAAGAAGAGGCTTAGAAGCTGGAGAGCGGGAGAATGAGGGTGATTGAGAAGCAAAACAGTTCGATAAACCCTTCCAAGGCCCAAAAAATGGGTCCAAACTGAACAAAGTCAGTGAGTGGGGGAAGGAGAAGAGCAGTAGGGTTTTAGGGTTTTTTTTCTTTTTTATTTTTTCGTTTTTTTCTTATTTAAAACAAAATTTAATTGTTGTATTTGAAATAGTCTAAAAAAAAGTAAATAAAAGTATATTAGATATCAACTTTAGTATAGGAGGTTACGGGCATGGCAGTATGAACGGTCCAAGAAGTCACTAAAAAACACTTAATATATTATTGGGATAGTTACAAATATAACAATTATATTCAAAATAATTAAGTATATTATTTATAATTTTCTAGACTCCATTGCTCTTATTTCATAGCTATTCCGCATTTACCCAAACATCCCATATGTTTTTAAGAATAGATCAAACCTAAATTAACTAATGTGATTATTAATAATCCAATGCATAATTCTTCAAGTGGAGTAATTTTGGATGAGATTCGATATTGGTTGCATTTAATTTAAAATACGAGTGTCTTTTTACATTAGGTATTTGTAATGGAATTGTTCGTTCTTTGGCTAATTTTCTTCCAATCATGGCGAGGGAGGTAGATGGACGTGTAATTTTTACGAGTGGCCATGTGTCAAGATTGAGCAATGCTCTTGTCGGTAGCCCCTAGCATAGGCAATTTTTTGAATTGAAAGAGTTTTTAAGTTTTGTTGTAAAAAAAAAACACCAACATCACATAGCATCAACATAGAATTGAATATAAAGACGAGCAATGAAAGATATTTACTGTAAATAGGAAAATTATTTTAAATATATAGATGGTAAAATATAACCACATTTATAAATATTTTAGTTCATTTTTGTTATATTTAAAAACATTATTATAAATAATAATCATAATTTTTATTTAAAATTATAAAATATTTACTTACTAATTAAAAGAAATTTTGTTTTAAATGACAAAACTGTTGAAAATATTTATAAATATACCAAAATTTTTAATTTTGCTTTCCTCCAGGATGGTTTGAAACATAGGGCCAATTTCGTGCTAATTACAATGCATGGACTTGTATCCTTCCCAAGAATGATTTTTAAGCTTCCACCTGTTTAAACTAGCTCTTTCTTACTTTGAATCTAACATGCAAAAGAAAACTAATCACTCAGCCAATTGCAAAGAACATTGCATTCATCAATGCCTAATACTATGGCATCTCTATATGTTTAATCATAAAAACTACTTTTATAGTTTTATTAGAAGAGGAGCAGCTATGCTGCTGCTGCTGCTATTGAACTACAAAATTATTATACCTCTACATAAGAATCTAAGCCAAAGCATGTTGTCCAGAAAGGCAGTGAGACTTTTCCTTCCCTACAGCAGCTTTGTTAACAGTTAACTGTACACTCTCCCGCCCGTCCCGGCACTCATCTCAGAGCTTACCTATGCTACACACAATGTGAAGTGTGAAAATCAGGTGCTGTTATCAAACCATCAATCAGATGCTTAAGCCTTTCGGCACCGGGTCCTGGCCTTAAATTGGTAGTGTTTGTTATGTCGTGTATACTTGAAGTAGTGCTATTTTGAAACAAATTGAACCAGTCGCCAGGAAAATATCCGTCAGAATTGCAGCTCAGCAAGTCAGAGTCAATTTTGTCAAGGACTGGATCACTGTGACCAAACTTTCGCCCGAAGGGTGCATTGCTATCCACCATATGCTGGAAGTCGTTAAGGTTGAGAAAGTGGGGATGTTGCTTCGGAGGATTGTCCCACGAGATGAAATGAAGGTCGTGGTTGACCGTGGTGTTGCGAAACTCATTGGCGTTGCAAATGACAGTGTGAAAATAGCCTTCAGGGGATGAGAGGAAGTTCGCATAATACATGAGGACTACTCTTGGGAGATTGTCCCATCCCCACAAACAGTATTCCACAAAAGGGCGAGAGAGCATCATCCATGCAGAGCCTAAATAAAATTTGACTCTCAGTCAGTCGATGCCAGAAACAAAACACCACAAAATTCAAACATGCACAGGGTTGGTAAACATATTCGACTAATCTCACAAGATGACCCGTTTGACCTTACACCATTTGAGTGTTGAGGAAATCCGTACGATATTAAATCTTAGATAAGTGGTCTTCATGGATTGAGAACTCATTTCTTTTTAGTCGTCCTTTATAAAGGTCAAGTCTCTCTATTTATCATTAGGTCAACTAATGATGATTCGTTTATTTATCATTTATCCTTTTCTTTTCTTCTAAAAGCTTGCCGTTTTACTGTCCAGCTTAAAAATCAAATTCCTACCTATTTCAGGTAAGTTCAAACATTTTTATATTACATACCAGTTGATTACGTATGTGAATAAAAGGTGTGTTTACAAGGTGGTAAATGAACAAAAGACGCATTTACATGGGATTTATTCTAAAAAGGAATGAGAATATGATCACTAAAGTCTAAAGAATAAAATGACTTAAATATACTTTCATCAAATTTTATTGTAGTTTAAAGGAGGTAGAGCTGCAGAATACCCGTTTTACCAGCATAATTGATTGAAGCCTTCTTTAATTTGATTGTTTATATATTTGTTCATTTTCAACAGAATTAGTTTCCAAACAGAACAAGAAAGCAACAAACTTAAGAGAGAAAGAAGAGATGTTATACGTTTTGGAGACAGGGATGGGGTCACTCACCTGTGAACAATTTATATGCTGTTGGGATGCTCCGTTTTTCCGAAACCCAATAGACATCTGATTTACGAAGGCTATACAAACCCGGATCAATTATAACAGGTTTGGCTCTCTGGTACCTGAAATATCAAAAGATTTGACATTACAACTCTGTGCAACTCAATATAAAAATTAACAAAACCTTGAGGTTCATTTGATAATAATTATCTTACCAGTCTCAATATTTAAGATGTATGGTTGCTTTCCAACCAAAAACTAAAAAATTGTAGTACTTGAAAATTTTGTTTTTTGAAAAACTAGAAAACAAAATAAACAAGTTATTTGTCAACAATCTTATTTTTCAAACATGGAAAGTTATTTAAGGGAAAAAAATTTGTTAACAACTAAGAACTCAAACTACTTGATCGACAAAAACGTAAAATCTATGTCAATGAAAGAGTGCATACTCCTTCCATCCAATGTCACTCGTATGCTCAATGAAGTTCAGATTTCTTGGAATGGGTATCAGAGTATGAAGCAGATCTGTGGTATAAAAGAAGAGTACACAAAAAATTGCATCAGAAAACCAATTGTAAACTTCTCTTTCTTCAAGCTATACCAATCAGAAGTAGAAGCGCAGGGAGCGAGATTAAAGTCTCGATCAGACCCAACAAACATTGGACAAATCTCATCAATTGCAAGCAAATTTGGAAATAATGTGACAACCAATTGGGCATTTATTGTAGATCTTTACCAGCTTTTCATTGTTCATTGGGGCTCAAAATAGGCAATCAAGACCCCAAGGAGTACCATAGTGGCAAAAGTTTGGGATATCCAAGAACATATACCTTGTTGTCTCTCAGATCTTGGGTGGGTAAAGCCTCCCAAGAATAGTTAGGGTGGGCCATGAACATAATGCAAGAAGTAGGACCCGTCCAATTTGCTAAAAGAAATGGAAAAGAAAAAAAAAAAGGAAAAAGGAAATTCAAGAGCCTAGTCCAACTCCATTCTTCTTCGAAGTTCGAAGTTCGAACTGATGAAAACAAGAAGGAAAACAGGAGAAGCAAATATGTCCAACTTTGTATTTAATGATCTTTTTCTTTTCCGTCTTTGAACTATCTTCAAGGGTTCTTAAATCTTTAAGTTTAAAGTGTACATAGGAATAACTATGAAGGAACTAAGAAGATTTCACACATCAATTACAGATCCACTTATAGAAAAGACGAAGACCAACTGCAATAAAACTTTCACACAACAAGAAAGGAGAAAGGCAGATACCAAAAAGAGAAACAGACAGTTAATATGTTGAAGAAATAAAAGTGCAGTTTAGGCCAATTCATTCAAATGCATAATTTTCTACATTGAAAAAGCAAATACTATGACGCATGGATTAGAGTTTACAAGTCAAAGTCAACTTGAAGTTAATCCATATTTGACGTATAAATTCAAACCATCCATCAATATTAAATAAACTTTTACAAATATCATAAACAAAACAAAAGGTTACACAGAACCAGTATCTAGACCTCGACTCAAACACAAATCCAGACTGATGAATTTCATGCGTATTAAAAGTTAAAACCATAACAGAGCATCCTCAAGAGCCCTTTTTTCTTTGTTTGGATAAGAAACAATTTGCCCAATAACCTTCAAATCCTATACTCCATACAAGTGTAGATTGATCAAAATGGCAAGTCAGCTAAAAAACTTAGAATATGAAGAACGGAACCAGAAAGAAAAGGTTGGAAAGCAACTAATCCAAAAACAGAACATGACAAATACCCAAATTCTAACTCATTCAGAGAAGAAAACAATGATCAAATTCCAGCTACCACAACTAACAACAATTAGAATATCAAGAGAAGATCGAGATATAAACAATAAAGAAGAAGTCTAAAATAACATATAAAACGAACCAACGTGCTAGAATTGAATCCCAGAGTTTTGAAATTATACTAAACAGTTGACAAATACCATCTTGAGTGACCAGAGGATAATCAGAAGCACTGAGATTAATAAACCAGTCCCAATCTCCACCGTCCTTCAACAGAATCGCCGCCGCGTGAAGTGTATTAGTAACCATCGTTGGCCCTCTATAAGTAACCAAATTCGCCCGCAATATCATCCTCACATTACCCACACTCCTAAAAATCGGTTCATTGTTCACAAAATCAGCCAATTCCAGCCGCTCAGCTGCCGGAGCTTCCAAATCCAAATGCACCACGTACTGATTCCTCGGATGGTACAGAGCCTTAAGAGCTCTCTTCAAGCTCTTCCCATCCCCGGCGGAGCCCGAGATCAAGTAAGCCAAACGAGGAACTGAGTCAGATGAAGTTTTTGAAACCGTGAGCTTCGATTCAACAAAATGAGGAATCCGATTTTTCATCAAATGGGTACGGTTGAATTGGGAAGAGGAGAAATGGGGTGAAGTAAAAATTGAAACAAAAACGACCAAAGTGGTCAGAACCAAAGAAAACACCAAAGGAATAAACCATTTCTTCTTCTTCTGCAACTTATTGTTCGTCTCCATTAACAAAACTCAAATGAAACAGCAAAAACGAATCAATGGCAGAATAAGGAGGGAAAAACTGTACATGGGTCGGTGAGAAATTTGCAGAAAATGGGTTGTAGAGAATGATCTACGGCGGGAAAGAAGGCGGAACAACAATGAAGACCTGCAAGTAGATTAGTGGTTTGTGAGGTAATAATTACCATTAGTGGGCATATCACTGCAGAGGGAAAAAGAGAGAACTGACAGGTAGAGAAAAAGAGAGAGAGAGAGAGAGAGAGAATTAAAGGCAGTATATTAGTGAATGTTTGGTTGGTGTTTAGATTCTTTCGCCATTTGGGTCAGACCTGAGAATTCATCTCCGCCATTTTTGGTTCCTCGTGGTTCGAGCTGAATTGGAGGCTAATAATAATTAAGGTAGATTTTGGTTTTGTTAACTTTTGGTTAACTATGGCCTTCTTTTAGTATATTTTATAATTACTAACACCTAATTACGTAACTAACAAATTTTTTCTTTTTTCTTTTTTCACCTCAAATTTGTCATTTTTGTATAAATAAGAATAAAAAGTCTCAACTTTTTCTAAAATAAAAAGGTTCTATTTTTATTCACGAGCTTGAGTACCAATTTTTTCATTACAACTTTCAATTTCAAAAAGAAAAAAGGGAGGGAAAAGGAATATATTCTAAATGATTGTTACAATATTTATAAATACCCATTAAAAAGAAAAATCATAAAAAATAGCAAATTTAACCGAATATATACAAAATATAGCAAAATTTCATATTCTATCGATTATAGATGTTAACAAACATTAATATGCCTCTATAAGTCATATTGATAGACAGCAATAGAAGTCTATCGATGTCTATCAATGATATAATCCAACATTTTGCTATATATCGTAAATATTTTAATTTATTTTACTATATTTAAAAATGTCCGTAAAATAATAAAAAATAAATATTTACTGTCGATACGTGATTGTTACAATATTTACCGTATTTTATGATATAAACATAAACAATAATATATTTTAGTCTATTGCAGTCGTACAAAATTTAATTTTGAGAATGTAATTACAATTTCCGCTATATATTTGTGCAATTATTTACTCTTATTATTATTATTATTATTATCTTATACATATAATAGAAAATGTGTGAGTTAATGTGAGAATACATCAAAATTAAAGGCTAGATTGATTTGTTAGGTGAGCCATGTTAGATTGATTATTTATATAATGCTAAAATTTAAAGTTTCCTGCCTCCTTTTTGTCGGCAACTTTTTCTCTCTCAAACTTTACACCAATCTTTCACCTCAATCATTTTACCTCTCTCGTACTTTATATATTTACAATTGGTCAAATTTAAGTTTGGTTGAATGCTAGGGCAAAATTAGGTTAGACTCGAAGGTTTGAATGCTCTCGACTGTATGCTCTTTACATAATATATATATATATATAGTATAAACTCTCGTAATATCAAAATTGTTAGTAGTCCAATGGTATACATATATTTTGTAACATTCTCTAATTTATTCGGTCATTAGTAAAATTCTTTTGGATCTGCTATGTATGGAACGACCGTTTAATTTAACTTTTTCAAAAGATGTATTTTATTATAACTATTTTTCCTCGTTGTAATTTTATTCTTTTTCAAGTTGGAGGAAGGAAGGAAGGAATTTGATTATAGACTCGTTTTTAGACTATTGATTTGAGTTTGTTATTGTCATTATTGTGAGATAGGTGTATTGTCAACTGTTTTGTTGCATCCAAATAAAACTTAATTAATTTACAAATGCAAACCGATAGAGAAAACACACTCTCTCGCTAAATCACGATCATCAGTTAAGGTATATTATTTCAATTAACGTTTTGTGGGAATTATCTAGTTTGAAGATTAAGACGTTGTCAAGTTAAATTTAACTCTACCGATAAAAGAAAAATAAAATAAAAGCAACAAGTAGATTTGACCGATTGACCCATGTCTGTACTATATATCCAACTCTGATAAGATGAATGCTAGCAACATTCATAGTATGTGCAAGTTTGACTGATAATTAATTAATTAGCATAACCTTCCATTTTCGAAGG
Organism: Cucumis melo; assembly: GCF_025177605.1. NCBI lineage: Eukaryota > Viridiplantae > Streptophyta > Magnoliopsida > Cucurbitales > Cucurbitaceae > Cucumis > Cucumis melo. The sequence continues at coordinate 29,125,352 of NC_066861.1, forward strand.
AAAATTAATGGAAGATGTAAACACGTATATGCTTCAATTTAGAACAATTAAAAATATGATTGTAATGAATAGAAAATATAGGGATTAATAACTAAGTACGTAGCAACATTAATGAAATGGATAGTTGTAAATATATTAATTAGATTCAAAATAACTAAGTATATAACAATATTTAAAAAGAATCGTGAAAGTCTACTAAAATATATATAAATTTTGGCGTATATTATTATAATTACCCGTCCCTTTATCATTGCCGAGCTTAGAATCCAAAGCCCAACAAAATTCCATTTCACAAATATTTCACATTTTGGGCTTCGCTAGGTCCAATAAGGCATTCAAACGAAGAGCAAAAAAGCCCATTTGACTCGGCCCGTAACTGTGATTCTTCCCGGCCTAACTGATCCTATGAGATTCTCGCCAAAATCCCTTCAGTTTCATCCTTTTCCTTCGTCAACTTCCGTTTTTCAGTTTTCGATCTGAAATCTTCCCTTTGGTCGTCGGATAATGGGGAAGGGCGGAGCCATCTCCGAGAGTGTTCTGAAGAAAGTTCTCCTTTCTTATGCCTACGTCGCCATATGGATCTTCCTCAGCTTCTCCGTCATCGTCTACAACAAATTCATTCTAGATCAGAAGATGTACAACTGGCCTTTTCCGATCTCTCTCACCATGATCCATATGGCCTTCTGTTCCTCGATCGCCTACCTTCTCGTCAGCGTTTTCAAAGTTGTGGAGCCAGTTTCCATGTCCCGCGAGCTCTACTTCAAATCTGTGGTTCCGATCGGAGCTTTGTATTCGCTTTCCCTTTGGTTCTCTAATTCGGCGTATATCTATCTATCGGTTTCTTTTATACAGATGCTCAAGGCTTTGATGCCTGTCGCTGTGTACTCGATTGGTGTTTCGCTTAAGAAGGAGAAGTTTAAGTCTGATACAATGGCTAATATGATTTCGATCTCGCTTGGTGTTGCAGTTGCTGCGTATGGAGAGGCGAAATTCAATTCAAAGGGTGTTACTTTGCAGCTGTTGGCGGTTGCGTTTGAGGCCACTCGATTGGTGATGATTCAGATTTTGTTGAATTCCAAGGGTATTTCGTTGAATCCCATCACGTCGCTTTACTATGTAGCTCCGTGTTGTTTGGTTTTCTTATCTGTACCATGGTTGATAATGGAGTACCCTTTGTTGAGGGATAATTCGAGCTTCCATTTGGATTTTGTGATTTTTGGTACCAATTCATTCTGTGCTTTTGCGTTGAATCTTGCTGTGTTTTTACTCGTGGGAAAGACATCTGCTTTGACAATGAATGTTGCTGGAGTAGTGAAGGATTGGTTATTGATTGCATTCTCCTGGTCTGTGATTAAGGATACGGTGACACCCATTAATTTGTTTGGTTATGGGCTGGCCTTCTTAGGAGTAGCGTATTACAACCATTCAAAGTTGCAGGCACTCAAAGCCGCAGAAGGTCAGAAAAAGGCTCAGCAGGCAGATGAGGAAGCTGGTAGGTTGTTGGAGGAGAGAGAAGAAGGGAATGAAAGGAAGAATGATAATCAAAATTAGGCTACTGACACGCATGAGCTTTAACGAGGAGACTTGCAGAAGAGAACAGATTGATGATGTTTAAAAGTAGCTGCAAGAATTGAATTCGTATATCGGCTAAGTTTTGGAGTTTTGAGTTAGGTATGCGTTCTTAGATATATTATTTTTTTGGGTTCATCTATTTATTGTGGGGTTTATGGGGTTGATTTTTAGTTGCCTAATGTTGTAGTACAGAATCTATTTCTATGACTGGAGAATGAACTTTGTGGATGTTATTGGACTGAGCTTCCAGGCGGAAGCTGTTCAGAACGTTTAACTAATATATCTACTATTATTCATGTTCTTGTTTTGAATTTGTTTAGATAACCATTTCTAGCTGAACACCCCCTACCCGAGGCACGATGATGATGTTTACTGTAATTTGCGAAGTTCATATATTACTCAGTTATGAGCTTATGTGTTAGATCACACATGCTCACAAACAATATAATGTTCAAGGGAAGGGCCGAATTCAAACTCATCTCAAGGACATCTCACAATTATGTTGGTGTTCAGTTTTCTGCTACCTGAAAACGAGCTTTTATCTGCAAGTTTTGTTCTCTTGCCTACTGCATTGCTAACTCCACGTTTTTTCTTTCTTTCTTTATTTCAAACTCGGGAATGATGATTTAAAAGTGATCAAGGGTGCAGCTTTAATATACTCCATATGAAAATATCCATTGAAACTGGTACCTGCTTATCCTTATAAAATGATCCCTAGTCAATCAAAGACTCAAGAGTACTTAGTTATTTTTCTAAAAAGAGTACTTATTACTGTCCCCCCCCCCCCCCCCACCAATTCATACTTTGGAGTAATGAGGAATACAAGAAACAAAATGAATAAATAAAAAATCTAGCTTAGTTTACTAGCATTTCTCAGCTCCAGATCCCCCATTTGTACTAGTTTCCATCTCAAGGAGTTGTTTTGGTTTCTGTGGCTTGTACCATACTGCACAAACTAAGAATGCTACAAAATTTATGGCACTTAGTATGGCAAGAAGTCCATAGAAACAATCGAGCCTAGCATAGTTTATGTTGTCTGCAAGCCATCCCTGTCCATCCATGCTCCCGGTTACCCTCTTCACAACTGCAACCAGAAAACTACTAACAAAGAACCCAAGTGATAAAGTTGTGAGGAAGAGGCCAGTGCTCATAGTTTTCATTCCCTTCGGGGATTGTGTTATGAAGAAATCGAGCTGGCCTGTATAGATGAAAGCTTCTCCAGAACCCACCAAGAAAAACTGAGGAATAAGTAGGAACACACTTAAAGGCAAAGTTGCAGTGGATATACCCACAGCTTTAGCCACTGAGAGCCGTTTCATCTCAACTAAAGCTGCAGCTGCCATTCCAAAAGTTGACAGGATAAGACCTATGGCAATCCTTTGTAGGTTTGTAAAACCTGCGAAAAAAATGGATGAACCACGTTCTCAAAAATTCTAATAAGAGAATAAACTGCTTCCTAAACCAAAAATATTACGATGTTTTATTATTCCTCTCCAACATGTAGGTTCTTCTTAAACTTTGTAACCTTCAATAAAGCTTTGATAATTCAATGGAAGTTCATTTTGGTTTCCAAATGTTTCTACCAACGGTCTCAGTCGCAAAACTTTTAGTTTTATACATGCATGCATACAAATCAAATATTCTGAAAAAAACATTAGAGATTACAAAAATTCTGATAGTAACCCAATAGAAGTTTAAGATTTTGTTTTCTTCCCCGAGTTAAAGTTTGAGAATGGGAAGATTCCATATTTACCTGGTTGCCCTTTCCATTTCTTCCAAAGAGGCATAATAAGACGATCATAAAAGGCCAGCGTGATCAAAATGGCAACCACAAAGAAAACAGTTAGAGAGCCGGCAGGGATTTTGAAATTTCCTAATGATCTTTCCATTGTGGATGCCTGAACCACTGAGAAAGTGATCATCTGAGCATATGTTGTCCAGAAGATTATGGTTGTGGCCCATACTGGCAGCAGTCTCATCATCATCTTTACCTCCTCTACCCTTGTTACCGAACAGAGTTTCCAGGGATTGGGAGCTGAGCTTACCGATTTCTCAAAATCTCCCTCTGCAACAATTGCAGCCTTGTCTAGAAATCTAGAAAGTAAAACAAATTAATACCCTTGTCCAAATTCTGATTTGTGGAGTGTTTCTTTTAAATCAATAACTTGTTAAATGTTGCCACAGATTTGTGTTTTGATTTTATTGGGCGTAGTGGTTAGTTCAAGTATGTTTAGTCAGGCCAAAAAATCACTTACTGGAATTGATTTGTGTGATCTATTCTTGAGGTTGCAGCAGAATCTTCATATAGCAAAGTAGCATTGAGTTGAAGTTCCATCGTCCTCTTGTTTATTGCTGCAACAATGACTTGGAAGATATGAACTATTGGACTTCCCATGCTTTTCTTGTATCGGTATCTCTTAGTACCACATAGAAATATTAAAATTGCTGTGAACATTGAAACTGAACAAATTCCATAAGCCCAACTGCGGCCCACTTCATCTTGCAAGTAAACAAGCACTGTCACTGCTAACAAAGTGCCACTGCTGACGAACAAAAAAAATCTGTTGAAGAAATACGCCATTTGAGCCTTCTCCTTATCATCTTTCTCATCAAATTGGTCGGTCCCAAATCCCGAAACACTGGATTTGATACCCCCAGTTCCTAGAGCAATTAGATACAGAGGCAAATAAATCATTCCCATTTGAAACCCATTTGCTTGCTTGCAGTTCTTGCTGCCAATAGGATGGCAAGGAGGTGGATGTAGTTGTGGTAGCTTTGTTATTACTGCTAGAGTTCCAGTTCCCTAATTCATTTTAGCAATTATGGTTGAGTTATGAAAAGAGAAAATAAGATTGTCGATTCAAATGTCAAATAATCTGAAGAAAATCTATTTTTACCAGTGTCTGTATTGTGGCAAAGATTGCTATTGTCTTATATCTTCCTAGGAAAGAATCTGCCAGAAAACCTCCAAGCATGGAAAGGAGGAAACATGTGCCCATGAAATCTGTGACAATGTTGGCTGAAGTTGCACTAGGTAGATGCAATGTTCCCACCAAGTAAGTCACCAGATTCACAGCTATTCCCATTGTTGAAAGTCTTTCACATAGTTCAATCCCTGTCCAAGATCTTATGAGTTTGATTCATTCTGTAGCAAAAATTCCATATTCTCTCTTTAATGGTGTTATCTTTTCTTCCATTATGATTACAATTTTTTTTTAGTTTTCTTGGAGAAACAACAACCAAATTTTACACCAGACGGAATTTTTTTTTTTTGTATATCTAGGAGTTAGCAGAATTGAATATTCTTTCATTTGTAGAAAGTGGAGTATAATTGAAGATGGGCAATAACAATTACATTTAATTATGTGGGAAAGTTCCAGCTAATAATATTTGTCCTTTTCCGATTCTTGATTGTCTGAATAATAATGTCATGGACAGAATTATTTGAAGTTGTCTATGGCTTTGGTTTTTAGGGTCCCATCCTCTCACTTCTAGAGGTGGAAAATATTGATTTGAACTGAGATTGAGAAGGCTCTGAATGCTGTGCTAAAGATGTCTACTCATCAAAACTTAATAAAATCTAAAATCTTATCTTTCACGATTAAGATCATCATTTTTTCTCCGATTACCTATTAAACTTGACTGATGTGGGTCGTCCTTCTAAAACATCTTTTAGGCTATGACCAGACCCTGCAAATGTAGCTGTCAATAATAGTTACACTGTTCTTGAAACTCATCCAAACTTTTCTCACAACTGGATTAGCTATCTATTGCAGTTCAGACAAGAATAGAATTGTAGTTCTTGATGATCTAAGACCACCTTATTTTGTCCAAACTAGATTGATAGGTGAGATATGGGAACATGTCAAACTCTTCTCAAGACAAATTTTTGTTTACTTTCTTGAAGCTGGTTTTGGTTTCAGTTCCAGAAAAACTTCAAGAAGAAGGGCGTACCAAAGATACAAGACAAAGTATAGTACCTACGATAAGAGCAGCCGGGACCCAACCACCGGTTTTAGACCGGTTTGCTGGACACCCTTTGTAGTCCACAGCATCAGCAACTGTTAGTCTCTGCTTTCCATCCTGTAGCCATTAAGATAGTTATTTGGAAAGAAGAAATATATGAATGTTATCGATCCTATTTCTAATACTGCAAAGAACTGAGAAGAACTCACCATTCTTTTGGTAGAGAATGTAAGGTAAGAAGTGAGCCTATGGCGCTGCTGCCTCAGCTATGGATCTCCAATTCGGTTTGTATAGGCATTGTTTGGAACTTCCTATTATATAGACATTTCTTAGCAAATTAGATAATCACTTAAAGTATGAATCTATTGCTAAATTGAGACAGGTCACATTTGGTCATTATGAAGATGGAGGCCAGTTTCGTCATATTGCTTTTTTGAACTTTGATTCTTTTAAGAACGATTTTTGTGAAAAAAAAATAGATGAAGGAGAATGTGTAAAGATTGGGTTTGATTTTGCTGATTGCGAAATCAACGACAATCAAGCCTCCATGTGAGTGCTTTTGCTACCCCCACAAACTAGCTAAACCCCTCTGCCTTTCTTCTACTATTATCATAGCCGAACAAACAAAGATTCAGTAGGTAAGAACGGTCACTCAAATGGTTATAGTTTTTTTATCGAGGAATACTTTTTCAAGAACTTAAGAAAGTCATTTCAAACAAACTCGAAGTACAGAGATTTCGTTGATAGCATTACCACCATGTTGAAAAATGTGTCAAAAATCTTAATTTTGATTTTCATGAAGAGGGGATTGTTCCCCAACTTAATTAAAACACGTTCCTTCCTAAAAATATTTTCTAACATTAACAAAAGGTTAAAAACTTGAACATAAGAAATCCGGTTAAATCTCATTTTTGTAGATATTTTAGGACATCCATATGGATTTCCATATCACCCGAAACATATCTATATTATAGATGTTTTGTATTTCGTACACATTTAAAAAGGATTTTGCACCGTTAAATATAGGGTCATATGAAGGGAATAGTTGGAACCATTGTTGACAATGGCCATGGGAGAATCATATAATGCCATTTTAAGTCAGGCACATAATGATGAAATTCTCTCCAAAACATAACATGTTAGTCCAATTAGGAGTCCTCCCCCACAAATAATTTGCCCCTTTTTTTATTAGACAATGCATGTATTAAGTAGAATCAAAAAAACTCTCTTTTGAACAATATAACTTCAGATAATCTACCTTTATCAAGTTTAATGTATTACAATGCCTAAATTAGTACAAAGAGTAACTAATTTAGCTAAACATAAAAAAAGTAAATTTGTTCTATGACATATGTCTCTGCTTATGTATAACGACAATGGTGTGGAAACAATTCTAGTGTTGGAAGTCGTAGGATGTCAACATAATTATCTTTTTATTGGTATCGATCCATTCACTCCATTGATTAACCAAAATATCGATATTTCTTTTCTTGGACATGTGCTCCCTTATGATTCTTTCCAAAATTGTATAGTTTCGGACAATAACAATTAACAAATGGTAAAAGAAAATTATTTGAAGAAATTATTACATGTTCGATAGTATGTAATATTAAATAGAGACAACCGTAAATTAAATATATAAAATTTAGGCTCAATGATGTAGAGGAAAGATTTGACCATCTTCCTTTCTAGATGCTCAATTAAACATATAATTTACAAAATCTTTAGAAGAATGGGACAAGTGACATTATAAACCTCAATATATACATGACACCTATCTTCCAAAAAGATTAAATTAAATTAGAAAAAGAAACAAAACATGACACCTGTTACAATCAGTGTTGCTAGCTGATTCCTCTAGGTTTCTTTTTTCAAAAAGGAACAATTTTTTATTATCATTATTTCATATGGATCTCATTCAGTCTAATTTCGACCTTATTAGTCTTTTATGTAATAAGTTATTTTTATGAAAAAAACCCACAAAAACATTCAAATGTAACCTATGGTTCTAACACACAAATCTATATATACCACTACTCGTTGTGTTATAAAAGGTACTCAGTTAAACTAAGTTGACCATGTAGTGTGAGGTTAAGTAGAAGATTTGTCATTTAAGTATATAAAAAGCGAGTAGAATTAAATGACTACACCACATAATGGAACTATTTTTCGAAACTTTTCTAAAGCTTACGCTTCTTTCTTTCTTTCAAAGTTCTTATGAAAATCTCTTTATGACATGTAACAAAATTAAAGTAAAATAGTCAATAGAGATGTCAAAGCATAATTAAGGATTATCGATATGTTTGTCATTTGCTCCAAGTTGGAAGTTTGGCATTTCCTACCTTATTTATTGTATTAAAAAAGAAAGAAAAAAAAAAGTAAAAAGTGGAATAATATTTTAGGCTTTGAATGTGGAGTGCACTTTAGTTTGTACATTACCAACAGACCACAAAAAATGGAAACATCGTACACCTTCATGCCATTAGAGAAACATGTAACGTGAAAGAAAGTTGGATAAAGTTCATAACAAGACATTCAAAATAGGGACACCTTCTTAATTCCTTTTATTTGGCTTTTAGTATCCATTAAAATATCCGTCTAGCTAAGGATTTTCCATCCATCTTGATTGACTTTCTAACGTATTTAAAAACCGTATTTTCAAATACAAAACAAATGTTTTTCTACACTTATTATTTCTATTTTGTTAAATGTCGCCGTAGTTGGCTCACGAGCTTGCTGTTTGATGTTTTTGGGAGAGATTTTTTTTCTTTTAACTCAAAGATTAAAGAACACAAGTAATTTAAAGAAAAAGAAAACCAAAATTTGACAGTACCGATGAGATTTCACATAAACAAAATTTCAAATTATGAGTCACAAAATGTATTAGTGTCAAGATCGTTAAGTGAGTTGGAAAGAGAAATTTGTTTTTTATAGGATTGAAAATGAGAAGGTTTCGACCCCAAGGGTCTCACTTAAATTGGTCGTGGACCATAGTCGAGTCATCTAAAATAGCCATTTTCAAGTTGTGCTCTAAAAATAACAAAACTCTTTGCATGTCTAAACTAAATAAATAACCTTAATTACACAATTGTTTGTTTTCATTTTATATATACTTGTTACCGAACCAAAAAGCAAACCTATATATATATATATATATGATGTATACAGTATACTTGCATTTTTGGTTATACAACCAATATAATTATCATAGACTTGAAATCTAATCAATTCTAAATCAGGAAAAATAAATGAATTCTCATAAAAAAAGTCCATTAATTTTAGGACATAATTGAAAATGATTTTGGTGATAAAAAGATTGTTTACTATCGAAAGTTAATAAATATTTCGCAATATTTACTAGAAATTAATATATATTTCACAAATAGTTTCACTACAAGTAAAAATATTCATTATTAATATTGGAAAATTTGTTATGAACAGAGAAAAAAATTTTAAATAGCTTCCTAAATTTTACTCCATTTTGTAAATATTTAAATAGTTTTAAATAGCTAACTAAATTTTACTTTATTTTGTAAATAATTTTAAATAGTTTGCTAATTTTTATTTTGTAAATAATTTCAGTATTTTGGTATTTTTTAAAATGCTCTAATCAAAAGTGTATTTTAGAGTAAATATAAAAAAGTGATTTTAACATTTCAAAATTAGTCTCAAAAGTCAAACATCATCATGGTTTCTCTTTAGAAAATGCTTTAAACTATTTAATTAAACAGATGAATTAATTACAAAATCAACTAATGACAATTTTATAATAAATAAATAAATATAGTTAAAAAATGACTTAATAAATCCTAATCATGACACAATTAGGCAGACAAAGTAGACTTAATCAATCTAGTGTTCATGTGACAAAAGTCAATAATTGAACAATCATTTCACATCTATAGCTATAATCAATAATAGTGCAAAAAGGCAGAGACAAAGAGATGTTGATGAACAAGCCAGCCATGCTTCATGAATCATATTATAGGGCAAACTCACAAGGATAAAGACGTTAACATTAGCTTAAACTGTCATTAAAATTGTACGAGTGTTTTGTCCCACTCTTAATAGAAACAAAAAAAAAAAAAAAAAAAAAAAAAGAGGAAGAAGAAGAAGCTCAATATATAGGTTAATACCAGGACATTTTTTCCCCTAATTGCACAACAACTTCAGTCAAAGCCTCCAGAGCAGTGACCATGACGATGATCAAAGAAGCCCATCATACCGAATGCCATATAGAATATATATAACATTTCAGATCAACAGCTTCTCAATGGCATCCTGCATTTAGAAGGAAATACACAATGTATCAACGGGGAAAGCGATGCTTTTACAAAGATAACAGCTCAAAAAAAGAGATGGTAGTAGTAATTCTTTTTTACCTTCAGTTGTTGTATTTGAGATTTCAATTGGCTTCCCTCGTTTGTTGTTACGGAACATGCAATTACAGGTCTTGTGACTCCGCATGCTCGGCCGAGAGCTTGCTTTGAAGGGACAAATACATAAGGCACATTCTGCATGTTTCAACATAATTTTGTTATATCATAGAGAATTAAGAATTATTTGTCATTTTGGGACACATGTTTTTATTACATTGATTATTGAAGTCTGGAAAAGAAATCATCCTAATATCTGGCATACATAACATGAAAGTAAGAAAAGTTTTCCAACAAGATGGTTATCAAACAAGATATGTAATCCGCCTCTAAATCCATCCAAAACGAGACTCTATCACAGGGCTAAAGTAAGGGATAAATTTCATCTTTCAATCTTTTGCATTATAGAATTAATTTGAGCTTCTGACTAAGTGTACAACTAAAGTTAGAAGCAAATATAAATGTTCTAATATAGGGAACACTGGCCTGAAGTTAACTATAAAGAAGAACGAATTGGGGGAAGATAACTGAAATTGTGGATTTATTAAACCTTATAAACAAGAAAGGTGATGGGAAATGAACCTCAGACCTCGAGAAACCTTGTCCATTACCACTCTACTTAATCCTCTATAGGCTAAAAATATAACAAACATTTTGGAAGCTCTTCCGCTACCTCATTGCATTTATTCCCGATAAACCACCACAGCTTTTCATGACACAAATATGGATTAAATGTAAAGCTATAATGGCAAGGGCCTCCATATTGAGGGTGTCTCATAAGAAAGAAATAGATATTAAGAGAAATTGCTGCTAACTACCACGTCTATATAAAAGCTAATTCCTAACATTGTCTACACCAAGGTTTCATTAGTTAAAAAAATAGTGCAATAAATTGCAAGGGAGATATAGCAATACTAAAATATGTTCATTTTCCCATTTTCCAACTTATCAAGAAGTAACAGAAACCCATGATTTTCAATCTGAAGTTCAAAAATTTTTTAGTGTTACCTTATCTTCAGCCAACAAGGGAAGATGGAGAAGAATCTCAAGCGGCTCAGTGTCCGCAGCCATCACAACAAACTCAGAAATCCCTCTATTCAGCGTCTTAGTAGCTGAAAAATCCATCAAAATATAACTATCAGCCAAGGGAAACAAATAACACCATACAAAATCCTCACCCAATACTTCTTAAAAATATATAACTTTCTTCAAACGAAAAAACACAAACATTAAACAAAGCACGCTACCTTCATTAGCACCCTTCTTGAGCTGCTTGTAGTTAGCAGCTTGCTGAACGAGGTCAAGAATGGTAATCGTAAGCTGAGCATCAGCTAAAGGATAGGCTTTGGGATTCACAGCTTCTCCTGTCTGCAAAAAACACAACCACCACTAAAATTCATGCAAACCAATGAAACTAAAATCAATATATGTTCTACAAAAGAATCAATTTCACACAGTACCATTTTAGATCGAAGAAGAAAGGTAGGGTTTTAATGCAACGACAGCAAAATTTGAAAGGAAAAAAATTAGGGTTTAAGAGCTACTGGTAAATTGTCGACGATATATGTATGGAAGATATAGAGAAGACTCACAGTCATCGGGCCGAGCTCCTTCAACGTTGACCGATACATTGGGCTCCGGCCCAATTCATCTAACAAAATCCGACTCAAGCCCATACCTATGGGGTTGGACTGCATGGGCGACAAAGAGAATAGCAAAATCTAAAGTTTACTTTGGATAAATGTCAAATTTATTTTTAAATTGTCAAAATAGCAAAACAGTTAATTTCCAGATAATAAATAAGATAACTATGCCTTAAATGCCTCTACCTACTTTACAATATAGACTCCTAAATACAATAGTAAGAAAAACCACAAATACCCACAAATACCCACAAATACCTGTAATTAATACATACTATGCACTTCCTTCAATTTTCTAGTTTTTCCTCCCAAAAAAATAAATCATCTTCTGTAAAGCTTTACAGCGTATTTGTTCTTCCGTTTTTCAAAAAACGCTTTCCGGCACATTTTCACCGTCGTTTTTCCACCGTAGCTTTCTCTTTCGTCGCTTTTCCACCATCGATTTCTCTTCTGTCCCTTTTCCACCGTTTGCACACCCTTCCTTTTTTAATCGGTTTACACCACCTAAAGTATTGGTGAGTTGTTTCGTTTCACGCTTCTGTTCCTTCTTCAACCTTTGGATTTTTCCTCTGTTTTCTGCATGTATCGGTAAAAAATACCGAGTTATCAAAAATTTCTTCAAATTTAATCCGGTTCTAACATTCTTCAAATTTTCAAATGGCTTTGCACCCGCACCGTCGCTTTCTACCTTCTTCTTTTAGTACAAATTTTTGTTTCCCTTAATTCCGGTTGATTGTCTTTCGGTGAATCTTCTATTTTTGTTTCCCTTAATTTCGGTTGGTTGGCAAAATTAAAGATAGATCATATTTTATTTGTCATTATTTTAGAGAGGGTTGGGATTTGATTCTAAATTTAAATTTCCATTATATTTGTCATAATTTTAGAGAATGGTTGGAATTTGAATTTGAATTTTACTTGAGATTTGAAATTTAAATCTTTTAAATGATTTTTCGTTACTTTTTTAATATTTTTGTTAATAGTTAATTATTGCATCATCTTTATCATTATTTTAAGAAGTATTCATTGCATTAAAATTATAGGACGTTAATAGCTAAAGTTTGAACATATAACTATTGAAGGTAGAAATCAGAATAATTAGGGGATATTGAAACCAATTAAATATGTTTAGGAATCTTTGAAATAATATAATAATTTTTTGATTTAGTTAACAATTATCGGTGTGTTCACAAATACACTGTAGTCGAATATGTGATATTTTATTTGATTTTTCTATCTCCTTAAATATATTGTATTTGAATCTGGACAGTTCTCATCCGTTGAGTTTTATTTGATCATTGTCGGGGAATTTCGATATAAGTAACATAATCCAAGACACATCCTTATCATCAACAATCTGAATGAGTTTCAAATTGTTGCAATATTTCCAGTAAATGGTCAACCTAGAGACAGAAACTTCTGAATTTGGAAAAAGTCTACGTTAGATACAATCTGCAAATTCTTGAAACGAGGAGGAAACTGTAACATATACATCAAGGAGGCGATAGTCAATATACCGATAGGACTCAATCCATCTACCATCGAATACGATCTTCACTCGTTGCAATGCCATGAAAAAAATTCAAAGGGAACACGTTTATCAAATAAAGTATTCACTGCTAGATTGTATATAGGAGGGATGAATATTAAATTAAATTATTGTTTCATATATTATACGGGTACCTGTTTCATTTGTAGGGATCACGTTTTAATTTGATGTAATGGTCGGATATTACGAAAATATGGTAGATAAGGGCAAAGAAATAAAATGTATATAGCATAATCTTATGAATATAATGTTGGAAAGGCAATATTAGTTGTTTTTCTAAAGTAGTTTAGAATATAAAGATGTTAAAATTTCAAAAATAATATGTTTTGCTCCGTTCTTTGTTGAAATTTATGTTTTAATGGCCATGAACGTTCCGGTGAAATTTCAAAAAGATTGTATTTCGGTGAATCTTGTGTCTGGTTTCGATTAATTCCGGTTTGTTGGCAACATTAAAGATAGATCACAATTTTAGGGATATTCCCAATTTTAGGGATAATTTCGATTTGTATTTTGGCATGATTTTAGGGATAGTTGGGATTTGAATATAAACTTATGTATTCCCATTATATTTGCCATAATTTTAGGGAATAGTTGGAATTTAAATTTGAATTTTAGAGATTTGAATTTTGAATGTTTTAAATGCTTTTCCGTTAGGTTTTTTAATGTTTTTGTATATGGTTAATTATTGCATTATGTTTATCATTATTTTAGGAAGGAAGAATTCATTGCATTAAAATTTTAGAACCTATTCATTGCGTTAATAGCTATTGAAGGAAAAAATCGGTAGCTAAAGTTTGAATATATAATCATTGAAGGGAAAAATTGGAAAAACTAGGGATATTGAAATCAATTGAATATGGTTAGGGATCTTTGAAATAATATAATAATTATTTGATTTGGTTAATAATTATCATAAGTAGGTGTGTTTACAGATACACTGTAATCGGTTATGTGATGTTTTCTTTGATTTCCCAGGTTCCTTAAATATACTGTATTTGATTATGGACAGTTCTCATCCGTTGAGGGGCATTTTCGATCGAAAAAAATTGAAAATTATTCCCAGTTAGTTTTGCCATAAATAAAAAAAATAAAAAAAAATAACAATTTGCTATTTTGACAATTTCCATTCTTATGTTTGTCATTTCCACGAATTTCCCTATTTGTAATTTTCTTTGCACAGCCCAAGCTATTCGTAAGGTATCAACTAAACGAATCAGATGAATGTTGTCGATTTATCAATGATCTAATTGCTATATTTACGACTTCCTCAAGTTTAGAATTTATTCTCAATTTCATCATTACCATCATTATTTTGATAAAAACAAATAAGATACAATAAATTAGGAAAATACGACAATCAAAATGTTTTGAGGGGAGTCCATCCACGAGGCGATCTTCATGCAAAATTGATGTTAGATGATATTTGTGAGCATGTACAGCAAGTTCATGGGCAACATAATTGCAATTACAACTAATAAAATAAAAACTTTGAGTTGTCCTTGTATGTAAATCAAGCAAGAAATTTGCAAAATACTAAATCTCATTATTGTAATGTCTACAATAGTAACGTCTATAAGCTTGTAGATAAGGAATGAATCAATCCAAGCCCAAATGGAAAAATGTCAACTTTAATGGCATTAAACTTAGGAGATATCATGTATTTTATGGAATTTATACTGAGCATTTCATAATATAAGTAAAATTGAATTGGCAAATGAATAAATTGAATTAATATAAAAGTATGTAATATTATCTTATTATATTTCATTGAAAAGCCACGTCATATATTAGAATTTAAACATTTTCTTTTTTCTTTTGGTGTCCCCATCTTGATCACGAGAACCAATAGGAATCGAGGAGCCACGCTAGGGGAAACCGGGGTTGTAAGAACCCGCGAAATCCCGAATAGTCGAAGCTTGAGAAGTTCTTTATTCGAAACGACCAAAACCCAGTTTTCGTTTCTGTAGATTATTCATTAAACAGCGAGAAAGTTTCCATCTTGTTCCACACCCAATTCCATTTCCATTTCCATTGATCCCATATAAACCCACTTCACAGCTCTCAAAACATCACAGAGAGATAGGAGGAAAGGAGCCAAAATGGGTTGGATTGGAGAGACAATCCAGTCTTTCAAATCCATCAAAATCAGAAAGGCTCTATCTCAGGCCATTAGTTTTGGTACGTAAACTAACCAAAATTTTCCATGTTATATACCAAATGAGTATCATCATTCTGCAGGGAAGCATTGTTTTTTTTTTTTTGCTGATTCAGTTTGAATTTTCTATATTCCATTACAAATGTTGAGTGTCTCCAACTTTGTTCTTTATTTTATGATTGAGAAGTGCGAGTTCTTTCTACTACTTGGTTTTATGAACTGTCTGAGGTTAAATCTCACGTTTAGACTCTAATTTTTGTCTATTGTTTCAATGCTCAAAAATTTAAGTTGTGATATTGTATTACTCATACTTTTACACCGTTAACTGAATGGTGATGAAGTGGGGTGGATGTTGAACAAATGTTTGCTAATTTGACATGAATTGATAGATTAATAGTAGAAAAAAAAAATGGACAATTATGAACGGGATTTCGACTCTTTTATGTTCTATTTCATTTTATCCCACTAAAGAAAATTTTAACAGGGCCAACGGCGAATGTGGTATAGAATTCTAAATTAAAATTTAGAGACACAAATGAGTGTTTCTGAACTAAAGTGATACAACTGTCAAGTTTTAACAAAATTTGAGCGCGGAGCTCAAAATCTTAGTTCAAATATCTTCATTTTGTCTGTGTTTTGCTTCTATTCAAACTCCGAAGTACTGGAATCCAACTACAACATGCATTTGTCTTCTGCATTCGTTTTCTCTAAGAACAATATCGTAATCTATCAGGTTTGATCATTTCGTCTGCGTTGATGATTTGGAAAGGATTGATTTGCTGGACAGGCAGTGCGTCCCCTGTGGTGGTTGTACTCACTGGAAGTATGGAACCTGGTTTTGCTAGGGTGAGCTGATCCTATTACATATGCAAGTTTCCATTTAATTCTCTAAGTAGATTGGTTCTAACTTTAACTATGCATTTACTTGAACTATCGATACAGAACTGCCTTTGGTTATATAAAATGTTTAGTTTTTTCATCTTTTGTATCTACATTTAAATCACGTGTGCCGTGGATTTTTTGGATCTTAGAAGTTATGGAATTTCACCATATGAAATAGGAGTCGCGTTCTTACAACTATGAACTATAGATAGTCTTAGGTTGAAAACATATTATCTTGAAACACTTTATTGTCGATTGAACTTGCTTTGAATCTCTAGGATTTTGCGGAGGGTATGCCCGTGAACATAATGCAAAGACTGGCGCCTCAACAGCTTATTATTAGGAAAAAAGAAAAAGAAAAAGAAAAAGAAAAAGAAAAAAAAAAAAGGAAAAAGGAAAGAAATGAAAAGAAAAGAACTTCGGTTCTTAAATATTAGACTCTAGTTTTTTAGTTGATTATGTTACTGTCCAAAGGTTAAATCACAAATTTTGTCTCTAAACTATGGAGTTTGTGTCTATTTGGTTTTTAAACTTTAAAAATATTGGATAGGTCACTAGACTTCAATTTTATGTCTATAGATTCCTCGTAAATTTGAAACTTTCAAAAAATTAGTTGATCTAGTAGACATAAATTAGAATTTTATGTCAAAATTCAAAGAATAAATTTGAAAATTTGAAACTTCAACACAAACCTCAACTTGAGGGGCGTTGTAATTTAACCTAATTCATACATCTCCAGTGATTCATGTTGGTTTATATTCACCCAGCTCTGCTAGCATATCTGATAATACACAGTGGCCAACCACTAATGGGGGGAAAGCTTATGATAATTTTGGTTTAGCTTCCTATGATGAGTTTTATCTGGTGCAGGGCGATATTCTGTTCCTCCACATGAACAAGGATCCAATTCGCACAGGGGAAATCGTTGTGTATAACATCGAGGTAAGTCTTGTCTCATACTATCATGTTTCATGAACTAACGTCATACATTTCTACACTGGTTATAGCTAGTTTTTCGTTATGAAAGCAATTTGGATTTTGCAATGTCTTGGAATTCCATTTTCTGGTAGGGGAATGAATAGGTTTCCTCTTCTTTGTAAATATGGTAGTATTTCTTTTCCTTACTTTGATTTGTGTTGATAATTTACCTCGTTCTCCTCTTATCGCTAATTGTCTTTTAATAAGGAAATAATCTTTATATTGGTCTAGTTACGCTCTTCTCCATGTAACTTGCAACTTCTAAGCCTCATTGTTAACTATGACAGTTGAAAATTTTGCTTTTTTCTTAACAATTTCTTTACCATGACTTTCATCTCTTCTATGGAAGCATTTGAATTCATAGTAAAATTCCAAGAACAAAAACGAGCTTTAAAAATATATTTCTTTTAGTTTTTGAAGGCTGGAATTTAAAAACATCCTTAAAAATAGATAAACAAAACAAAAGAACATATAGGTAGAACTAGTGTTTACAAGCTTAACCTTTAAAAATAAAAGACAAAAATCCAAATGATTATCAAACAAAGTCTTATCATTCAATATTTTGGGTCACGTTCATATCTCTGTTTGTGTTTAGAGAAGTTTATGTTGTCTATTATTTATTGAGTTATGAACTTCAATCAGCATCTTTTGGGTCCATTGTTTAATATTGTTAAAGAAATTAACACAAAAGGAATAGAGACAGACACTTGGAAGAGAGAAACTTTTATTACGAAATTACAAAGATGAACACTTTTGAAAGATACTTTTTCACTCTTTCAGTACTCACTCACTTTTCCTCACTCTAAATTTGTCTAACTTTCTAGCTTGGCTTATGTATGGAGACACACCTCCTATTTATAAGCATGAGATCTTAGGACCCCAAGCAAAAGATTTTTCTAGGTTTCTTTTGAATCCATTATATTCTAGATACTTTTACGAGTGAACCATTATCTAAGAGAATTCTCGAATTGGTTGGAGCCTAAAGAAACGTTATAACACTTCTAGAACCTTACTTTTGTGGTATTTATTTATAATCTACGTATCTCAACATAACTCTAGAAAAATCCAATTTACATATTTATGTCATATTGCCGATACTTGGAAGAACCTTTTCGATTAGTTAGTGTTGCTTTCAGTTTCAAATATTTAATGTCACTTCCAACATTTGTAAATTGTCTACTAACATCCATTTATAACATTTGCCAGGGACGCGACATTCCAATCGTCCATCGTGTAATTAAGGTAAGGTTTTTTCAGCAAAATTTCTCCATCTCTAAATTGTACAAAGTGTGCAGACAACTTATTTCATTAGAGATCATTTGTTTCATTCAAGGACTTTATGTTTAACTAGATGGTTTTTTCAACACAGCCATAATTTGATTTTAGAATTATGAAGTTGTAGTGCTCAGCAGGAAGCCATTACTTACCTGTGAAAGGAGAAGTCCAATATTCTCATTTTGTTCACTGTCTAAAGTTCCCTAGAACTTATTGCAAATAAGTTGACCCATAGCAAAGAAACAAAGATAAATCTTCATTTTTCATAGTTTAGCTCACCCTACAAATCCTCAATTCCCTTGGTCTCTAAAGAAAAAAAAGATCACCAATAGTCGTGATAAGATTAGTTTATCAATTTTCTATCGACATGTCGATATTTCTATTGATATCTTTACGTAACATTAACATAATGGATGAATGCACCTTTCTCTGTTGTATCACAAAAGAAATTGATGAAACATAAAAAATAAGCAACAAAATGTGTGTACACAAGGTTAGTAGCAAGTGTTTTAAATTTAGTCCTTTTTCTTAATCTAGATATTAATTTGTTTGTTTCTATAATTGTTTTCAGAAATATCCATTTTAAACCTTGCTTAAACACTTTAGATGTTTAGCTGTAACTTTGATTTACATAACATGTTATTCTTATCAGGTTCATGAGACCAAAGATACAGGAGAAGTTTATTTTCTTACAAAAGGTACTTGTAACGTGAACCATGAGTTCAAGATACTTGTTAAGGGAGGATGATATGGTTTTGAATTGGAATGAAATGATTTTGCGGAATGTTTAGCGATGAACTTTGCTTGTTTCTTTTGTGTCAAACTTCCAGGTGACAATAATGAATATGATGATATTCCACTATATGCTGAGAATCAGCTTTGGTTGCAAAGACAACACTTAATGGGAAAAGCCATCGGGTAAATTTGCAAGAACTATTGATCAAACGACGAGTCCTGAACATGCTTATACTTGTCGTTGATTTTTCTGAATTCTAACCATAGTCGTCAACTTGATGTGCATTAGAAGGCTCTATTTTATACAAGCTGTTTAGAAATAGGCAAAGAAATAGAGAATCCTCTTGCTCTAACATTTTTGTTCTTCGTTTGCAGTTTCTTGCCATATGTTGGATATGCAACAATTATCATGACAGACATGCCTATAATCAAGGTTTGAACTTGTTGGAAACTTAAAAGTCTTCATCTACACTCTTTTGCTTGATTTAATAATTAGCGGAAAATACCTCACATTTTAAGTCTTGTTTTCGTTTGATTCACATATTCAAAATGTTGCATTTAATCCCATTTCAATTTAGTCTAAATCTCATGATGTTACAATTTCACACTTTGAGATTTGAGTTTTGTTTCAAATTTTGCAGTAAAATGTTATTTAAAGAAAAATGAAGGTTAAAAGTGTAAAATCTTGAAACCTAAGAATCAAATCGAAACAAACCTCGAATCTCAATTGTAAAATTGTAACATCTTGAAATTTAAGGACTAAATTTGAAACCAAACACAAAACTTTTAAAAATTCAATCCAAAACCTAAAGATCCAAAAGTATTAATATACTAAATATCAGGAAGAAAGAAAGAGGAAGAAAGAATAAGCAAAAGACTGTCTAGGTGGGCATATAGTTGTATTTTTTCATCCCCAAGAAGGGAATTTGTTTTAAATCCGATTTTGAATGGCTTGATTTGAGCTTTTATATTGGAGTGGGTTGTCTACTAACACTGTTTCATTGTTGTTATTGCAGTACATACTTATTGGTGTATTGGGATTGCTGGTCTTAACCTCCAATGATTAGGGATTAAGAATTTTTCTATCTCAATTTATACACATTATTAAGGATAGGAAGAGTTATGAGAGGGTCTTGCCCGATTATTCTTTCTATTGTATGAAATAATTTATTTGAAATGTGGAAATGAAATATAGAGGATTCAATTTTCAATCACTTGGGCCATGTCTAATTCACATTCTCATCCATTGACAATATTGCATGTTATAAAAATCGTTCAAATGCTCTCAAATTTGCTTCAATACCAATATTATTACATTTCAATATCTACTTTTGAGTTTGACAAACCAATCACAATCAACACTGCATTCCAAATGTTTAGGCAAATTAAAATTGGTACAAAGAAGAAAAAATAAAGCAAATGATCTGTAGCAAAAGAATAACAATACAAAATTTGGTTTACTATAGGTTAAAAAGAAAGACTCCAAAGAAACTGAAGATCCCTAAAACGAAATTTATGAACAAACTCACGATTGAAAAATAGTGCCGCAAAGAGCTACAAATAATTGATGGAAAATTCAACATCATCGACAAAATTTATAGCTAAAACAAAAAGATACAGCAAATGCAATTCATCTTTTAACTCTGCTCGTCTGCATCGCCTATCTCCCCCCTTTCCTCAGCAGCAGCAGCCATCAATTCATCGAAGTTTTCAGTTTTACCCAGCAATATCTCAATCTGGTGAGGCCAAACCAAAGTTAGAATAACTATTCAAGAAGCTCTTAGAGAAAAAGAGTGTCAAATTCATTAAGTTCCATGGTGACAAAAGAATGCTAACAAAATTCAATCTCCATGTCAAATAACAAAACATAGATCATGGAACAACGCATCACGAACTAGTCATGCCATTATCTTAATATCTGAGGGCAAATGGAACCACAATTAAGTTAATCAGCACCACTATAAAAAAAATCCTAGTCAACGAATAAATTTGTCATTGTTTGTATTTGCCAAGTAATTACTTGATCTTAAATATACACAGAGTAATCCTCACCTTAGCCTTCTGGACAGGTCTTCCTCTTGAGTCATCCTTGATATCAACAGTTGAGGTTGCAATCTCTGTAAATTTGATGCAAGTTAGTAAAAGGAACACAAGTAAACATTCTCGTCTGAAAAGTAAGAAAAGCCAGAAATCTTACTCTTCTCAACAGCCAATCCATTGTTTTTCAAAATTTCAGCAACTGTAACAACTGTGGCAATTGCTGCAAAACATTGCAAGTATGTACGGCTATTAATGGAGAATAAACTGTGATAAAATTCTTTCATAGGGAAGGTAAAAATAGATAAAAGATAAAAAACCAAATGTGACCAATGCTGGAAAAATCTTCTACAAAATTTCTTAAAGCCAGCCCGTAGGACTCATTCCGAATACAAGGTGAATATCAGTCCAAAAACTTGATATTAACAAAATAATATTAGTAATAGTATTATATCCACCAAACTTTTCCAAAGCAAAATTTTCACATCCCTTTAGTTCCAATGATACTCAAGTTCTTCCAGTTACTGTTTTCCTTTTTTTTTTGGGATAAGAAACAATTTCATTGATGAATGAAATATCCAAAGAGATACAAAAGAAACAGTATCATTTTTCATTGTTAATGTTAGTCCGCATACTGTGGCGTAACATCCAACTAGTGAGATGAGAAGTGTTAAGGTCGTCAGATCAACAAGAAAGAAAACAAACGAATTGCAAATTGCTCAGGCGAAAGTTGAATATAAGCTACCCAAAAACTCCATATTATTTCACTAGTTCACTTCATCATTAATTCATAGTCCCAGAATTCCGCATTCAAAGACCTTTTAAGGCAGAATTCAAATCAAAATACAAATTACAGTCCATTTATTCTAGATTTCATGATTCGAAGTCAGGTAAAGTACTTAAAAGAACAAAACGAAAGCATAAAGCAGCAAAATTACCCATTCCCAGAGCAGAAAGTTCAACCTCATCATGCTGCTGCATGTACCTCTACAATACAAACCCAAAAAAAAAAAAAAATAAAGAATAAAAAATCAGAAACAATAATTAATCACTTGGAAAACAAAAACATTCAAAATAGTAAATGGAATCGAAACAACATTGGGAAATAGCAAACCTTAGCGAGATTGACATAGAAGAACAAGGGTTTCTTGGTGTTGGAGACTTGAATCCGATTCTTCTTAAAGGAATCGGAACTCAAGTTGATGGAATTGACGCCTTCAACAATTTCTTCCATTAAGCTGTTTTCCTCAACCTCGCAAAAACCCTAAAAAATTTCTAGCTCAAAACCCTAGTTTTCCGGGTTGATTGTGGAGGTCGAAGGAAGAGTTTGATTATAACATTTTCTTCATTTTTATGTATTTGCAAAAGTACAATATTACCCTTCTCTCCTACTAACTCTTTTTTTTTTTCACAAAAAAAATAAAATATTAAATATTAAAACTATTTAGAAAAATATATCAAATTTTATAATTTATATTTATTTTATGTTCAAATTTATATTTAGACTTAGTTTATTGTTCGTAATTTTCAAAAGGTTAAATTATAAAAAAATACTCTCAACTTATAGTTAGTTTTGTGAAAATCGTTAGAGTTTTGTTTAAAAAATATTTCTAAACTATTGAAAAGCTTAAAAAAAAATACTATTAAACTAAAAAAGGTTAAAAAAACGGACATCACAAGTTAGTATATGAAATGAAATCGTTAATATCTTGTTGCAAAAATAACTCTAAATTAAAATATCTCTATCGTTAGTATGGTGATAAATTTATTTGAAATTTTGTTGAGTTTAAAAAGAATCAATTTAAAAGCAAATTATATTTTTCTCGTTTAGTAACGATTTAGTTTTTGAGTTTTTGTACACTACTTTCATTTCAAAATTTCTTCATTTGTTATCTATTTTTCAGTGAAGATGGTCCCAGACTCCCACTAAGACAAAGACTTCCTCTCTGAAGAACTTGAGTTTCTCTCAAGTTTGTAAGACTGCCTTTCATAATAGTGTTGTAATTTCCACTTAACAGGAAATCCCTTTGTTTGAATAACTTAGGCTGCTAAGACAATTTGAATGACTAACCCTAATCGGATGATTGGGTGCCCTTTAAATATGCACAACAAAATCACAATGAGCAATTTCAACTTCCATAACAACCGCGCACTATAAAGGAAGATGTCAACCAAAGAAACAAAAAAGACAACCACCGATAAGGAAAAGTATCTCGCATAGTCAATATTTTGGTAGACCATTTTTTTTCTCTCAAAACAACTACAATTTAATGACATTTCCAATATCTGGAACCATAAAACAAATATTGTCAATCTCATAAAACCTAACAACTTCAAATAATTTATTATTATACTAACGATAAAGACATTTTTAATCTTGAGTTATTTTTTCAATGAAATATCAACCGTTTTCGTTCATATGTTAATTGTGAGAGTAGTTTTTTAACTTTTTTTTTTTTTAGTTTAAAGGTATTTTTGAAACTTTTCAATAGTTCAAAAGTATTTTTGAAACAAAACTTTAACAACTTCCGTCTAAAACTTGTTTTTGAAAAATTTGAAAGTTTAAAGATATTTTTGATCAATTTTAAAAGTTTGAGGATATGTTTGAAACTTTTAGAAGTTTAAATTTAAAATCTATATTTGGTAAATGTAGATATAAGGATTAAAATAGACCTACATTTTCTTTTGATAATTTACAATTTAAATCTGTATTGTTTTTGTTCAAGATAAATTGTTTATTAGTACGAGAGAAAGGGGTATAATTATAGGGGGGGAAAAAACAATATAGGTACTTTTCTTAATAAAAAATGTTGTGTTAAACCATTTAGTTTGAAACTTAGGAAAACAAATTTGGTTGTATGAGAAGTATGCTAGTGTTGATGAAAATTTTATTTGAAAAAAACACAATTGTTTTCTTCCAAAAGACATAAGATTAGCACATGAAAGGTCTAGAAACCCTTATTTGAGTTAAGGGTTTGGGTTGAAGGGATACCTATATTTTAGGAGATAAGAAGATACACAAATGTAGTTTTGCTTTAGTGTGGAGCACTCTCCATTTACTCGGTTTAGTATCAAAAAATTACATCCCCATCCCAGGTTTTCATTCTCTCTTGTTCTTCTTTATTTTTCGAGTACAATCAGAAGGTGTCGATACCTCTTTGTTTCAATCAACTGTTATATCTTGGAACGACATGACATCCCATCTCTGAACGGCTTGCACTCTAGGTAGTATCGAAAAACATCTTAAAGAGATCATGACCTACTACTTTAGTCTTCTCATTTTCTTTACGAGTTTCTATTTTAAAGGCTTTGTTCTTAGTTTTTCCGGTGGCCGTGTAACTGTTCCAGAATTCCACTGTTTCATCTTTTGTTTGGGTGCCAGACAATATCTTAAACATTACAAAGTTATTAAGCTTTGGAGTCATTTGATCCATTGGGGTAGTTATGAAGTTTCTTGATATACCTACAAAATAGAGAAAGAAAAAAGAGATGGTATAGTTAATGTTGAAGCTGAATTCTTCGAACACCAATTTAAGAAAGTGTGAAGAAGGAGAAATTAGCCTAATTTAAAAGTAATAAACGAAAGCACATTTGAGATTCTTTTGATGTTATTGGACTTGCATCAATAAATATTTATACAATTTAATTTGTCACTAAATTTTATATTATATCATCAATTAAAAAAAAAATGAAATAGGTAATTTGAGTTCGGCAGTTTATTTTCAAAATCATGAAATTTGAAACAAAACAGTTAGAAAAAAAAAATTGTAGTTTGGAGATGTCAATGCAATATGCTACACTACACTACACTACATAAAACTAGCAAGGTTTCAATGTGAACCTTATATAGAAAAAACTCTTATTAAACAAAATCTATCCAATGCTTATTATATACCATGATACAGCTGAATCAAGGAATTAATTTGCCTAATTGTAATGAGGATTATAATATAAATCACCTACTAAAGTAACATAAAATACATATCCTTAATAATCAAGTTTTAATGTACCAAAACAAAGGGAAACTCTTCATTAAGGAAACCAATTTGGTTGGGTTGATTTAGATCCTGAAACGTGTATATTCTGTGCTCTAGCTCTAGGGTGCTTGCAGTGATGAAAAATAATGTCAATCGATACCTTCATACAGATTCGGTCGACAAACTCTTTTCTTCCTCTTCAAGTCTGTTTAACCATTTGAGGCCAAGATCACACCCTGAGATCGCTGCTGCATTGAACTGTTCTCTAGCCATCTCAATTGAACTCATCATTGAAGCATCTGGGTTTTTTCTAGCTTTTCGGGTTGGAGAACCATTCTTTAAGCTAAATTTTGTTAGAGATTCGGGTACTTCGACACCTGAGATATACAAATCAAATGACTAGTGATGAAAGGGGTATCTAGAAAATTTGGCAAGAACTAGAAATCTGTTAAATTATCTAGGACTTCTATCTAAAGTCATGTAGTTTTTATTCATTTCTATGAATAAACGTTGTGTAATTCTTTGATTTAATTCGAGGCTGCGAAATTCTTACCTTTGAGAAGAAGAGATCCATACGCTATAGCTGCACCAGCATGACCCTGCAAACATGAGAAGCCATGAGGTTAGACCAGTAAAAGACATTTCCCAAAACAGAAATGTCCCAACAATGTGATATCAGAAAAATTATGAAACCAAGGATTAATGCAAAGATGTAGGCTACGTTTGGTAATCGGAAAAATAATAAAACCAAGCCGAATTTTGAAAACTAGAAAAGTAGTTTTTAATAACTTGTTTTAATTTTTGGAATTTGGCTAAGAATTCAAGTCTTATACTTAAGAAAAATACAAACCGTTGTAAGAATATGTGAGAAAATTGACTTATTTTAAAAAAAAGCAAAAAAAAAAAAAAAAAACAAAACATGAAATGGTTACCAAATAAAAAGATTTTAGAAAGAACAAGCGAAAACAAAAACAAAAAGGCAAATAAGTCACTCTGTGAGCAGGGGAAAAAAATCATAGACGGGTGATTTTCACAAGAAGGAACGAATAAAAGGAGTAAAGGACAACTGGGTAAAAATTATGGACCGGAAATAATAAATATCTGGTGCTTTCCTGAAACTAAGCTGGACACTGTAGTTGCAACCCAGTGCGAAAGGAACGCACCGTAGAATTGCTGTCTAATCATGATAAAATGAAGGCACCGTAGAATTGCTGTCTAATCATGATAAAATGAAGACATTGCACACCTTCTCTGAAGCACGATGGAAACACCATAGTGCTGATGCAATATCTTTTTTCACGCAGTCGCCAGTCAGATATACTGCACCTAGAAGAAAAAGTGCACCTGGATGCAGCTAAAACATTGCAAGTTCAGGTAAGGTTTGATGCATAATTTGAAGATATGATCTCTTTGAGCCTGCAATTAGGACTCATACCTGGTCAACTGCTTTCTCCAGATAATAGAAAGCTTGTTGGTCTGATTGTACATATTTATTCTACACAAAACATTTGACCAACTTTAATAAACAACCAAAAGTAGTTGATCACGCAACAAGCACGAGCATGCAAGAATGAACACCTAACTTGCTATCATGATTGCATGCAATATGCAAAAGACTATATTCACTCCGAACTTCTTGAGGATAACTCATATGGTTTGGCATGAGAACAAGTTCATAAGGGAATTTGACAGTAATATATGATCAATTGCACTTTCTCTAGACTATGAGCTCTTTAAATGAACTCCTAAAAGTACCCCCAAAGGGACCCTAACTAAGCAAATGGTTGACTGCTTGAGACATCACACCTCAACCAAATTTAGGTCCAATCTTTTGGGCGAAAAAAAAATCCTCTATGTATCCCAAATTTAGTGTTCAGTGAATGTGTCTCATTAGTGGTGTGAAACCAAAACCACAGTTAACCCAAGAAAAAAGTTAGAAGTTAACGAACTCAGCCAGATTTCCTTTTTTAAAAAAATCTAAGACTTTGCTCTTATTTATAGTTTGAAGAATACATTTCACTAGCAAAAGAAACTAGGAGTTTAACCTCAACTCTCAGACGACAACCAAGTTCATATTGTGCATCCGCATCACCCATTTCTGCTGCTTCAACCAATAATGCAGCTCCTCTGTCACAGTAAAGAAAAAGAAAAGTCAAATGTGTCGCAAAAAATACCAGCAGTCATGTAATGGATGCCATGGCTGCAGTGGTCCAAATAAAATTCCAAAAACTTGACTAATGAATTGGTCCACTTCATGCTTTTCTAGTATTTGAAACGGGAAATAAACAAATGAAAGTAAAGATTCAAACATTTGAAGGAATAAAAAGATGGTTAAGACTTAAGACCACAAATCCTGATGAAATTTTAAACAAAATCTTGAAAGACTAGGTATCAAAATAATGAGAACACACATTCTCTTTCAGACAGATGGAAAACATCACGCTGAATTTCTTTCATATGCCGACATATTACTTACCTCAAATATTGCAGCCATAATGTTTAAAACACAAAACTCAAGAACTACAGCAGTAACCCCAAATTTCCAATAATGTGCTCAAGAAATGAAGTGCAAGGTTCACTTACACAGCTTTACATGCTCCTGGGACATGATACTTCAAATGCAATCTTGACAACCAATACCTAGCATGGGTATTTGAATTATCAACTTCAAGAGCCAATTCAAAGTTTTCCTTCGCTGTCTAATAAAATTGCAAACAAGAACAAGGTCCATCTTGTGAGAAAGTAATCCCAATGACAGAATTCAGACAAAGTAGATAGAAAATACAAAATAATTAATATAGCAAAGATGCTCACTGTTCTGTGAAGGATATCCCATTAGATCCTGGAGAATGTCATACATTTTTTTTAAAAATTCAGACACAACCAAATTGTTTCATTGCCACTAAACCTAAGAGCATTAGATGATAACCAAAAAGCTCAAGCAATCAACCTAGTCAACTAGGATAGGACTAATCTATTTGGGATTTAGCATAAAACTCAACAAATGCAGTATCAAGTACTATTAGTTAGGAAATAAACGAAATGTAACACTCAATTTGAACTTGAGCACTTTAAATTCCCAATAAATTCTGAAAAAACAGACGAATCAGAGGAACATTCAATAACATCAAGGATTCAGATACTGATTTCCATATATATCCAACAAAGAGGACTTCGAGCTGCATGAATTTTGGAAACAAACAGAACAAAATCACGAGAAAATAGAAGTATCGTATAATTCAAAGAAATTACCCGAAGAAGGGGGATGAGACGGCGATCATTGAGCTCACAATAATCAATAACTCTATCGACTTCCTTCAAAGCACTCCATCCTTTGGCAATAAACTCCATGGCTTTCCGATTTCTGCTATGCAATTCCCTCTGAAGATACCAAAACAAATTAGAAAAATGAGAATACAAGTGAAAACAAACGAAGAGGAGATGAAATATCGAGAAATTAATTACACGTTGACTGAAACGGAGTAGAAAATTGAGAGCTGTGGGGTTAGAAAAGCGCTTTGTGAACGGCGGCCGGAGCATCTTCGTCTTCCTTGCTGAAGCTGTGGCCTTCCGAGAGGTATAGCGTTTTGGCTCGCGGGGGGTTTAAGCCTCCAAGGCTCTAACTATCATTTCAAACCGCCATGCTGGTCTGACTGAACCGGGTTTCTTTTTCATGGTTTGGTTCTACTTTGGTCTAAAAAAATTCATACCTTTTCATTTGGTTTCACCCAATAAGTTTCGTATAAATGCAAATAGTTGTTCTTACTTATATATTCACAGTCATCTCATTATAACCGATGTTGAACTTTGGTCACATTCCCAACCAGAAAAGCCATCTTAAACCCCGCTTCATCCCATAGCCATCTCTACTTATGAAACAACGATCTTCTATGAGTATGAGATCTTTCATTTGCTTCAGGGTTGTCAGATTTCAAACTTAAATATATATAGGATACGACTAGTTACCTTTTAATCGCAAAGATATATTTAAATTAGTTATCTTTACAGTACAATAGAAGATGAAAATTTAAACCATACATATCTTGATCATTAATACATATTTCAACTGAATTAAGCAGACTTTGACATAAACAACTTGAACTAAGGTCACAGCCTAAAAAAGTTTTTGTTCACAATCAATTTGAATTGATTTATATTTTTAATGTTATTACTAAACGTAAAAGAAGGTCTAATAGTTTCATATCTCAATTCGATGTAGTTAAACACACGATACAACTATTACTATTTTAAATAAAGATTGTTTGACCTCGTATTTGTAAAAAGAAAAAATATAGTTATATTTTTTTTTTTCGCAAACTAGAAATTGTTTATAAATTTGGACCTTTCCACATGTTAGCATATATAGAACATAGTGAAATGATGTTTGTTAGGGTCTCAAGTAGTAAATTACAAACTATAATGTGACAAAACTTTGTACTAAAATAGTAATTAACTTGAAATGAAGGGTTTGATAATGTTTAGCTTTAAGCCCACAAGAGTCCTATAAATATGGGTAGCCATTCAAAGGGAAGGCTTCAAACTCCAAAATCACATATTTGGAAGGAAAAAAAGAAAAGAACCCTAAAATTAATGCCAAGGATAAGGAAGGACTAAGCTAAGCCACAATCCAAAATTCTTTGGATATAATTTCTTCTAAAAAGACATATGAGAGACCCACAATTTTACACATATTTGATCTATAATAAGAAAAATTAATGTCTTTTTGTTAATTTTTTAAACTCATTTTAAAAACACAATCATGTATTTTTAGATTTGTTTTCATTCCATATCTATAAAAATATCTTTTCATTATAATTTAATCTATAATTATAATAATTCGTTATCATAACAACAATTTTTCCTTGCATTCTGTTAAAACTACGACACTTCTTTTTCCTCACGCATTCTTCATTATCAAACAAAGCAAAGCGCTTTATACAATTATATCATAACTAAACTAATAAGCAAATAACTGACATTGATTAACTAAAGCATAGAACGAGTAACTTTCAAATTAAAATTTCACTCTTTAATGACAAACTAGAACTTCAAAAGTCACTTAAATACCTAAGGCTCATAATGAATCTTTCACATCTTTAATGTGTTCTAGATTCATTAATATCTTTAATATGTACGTATTTAATGTTATGTATTTTTATTTATTACAGTAGTTGAAAGGATATAAAATTAAATGTTGTGTGCTTTTGTATAACATTTTCATTAGTATAAATAGAATCGTAGTTTTCACATTTTTAACACAACTTAAATTTGAATGAAATTTTCTCATAGAGTGTTTCTCTCAAGCTTTATGCTTTCCTTTATATTCTTACGTTAGAATGCATGGTTAGAACTTTCAATCTAGTTTGATCAATTAGGTTGTGTAGAATTCGAAATCTTGAAGTTATGAACAAATTTTCCTTTCTTCTTGATCTTTAATCAATCTTTCCAAGTCAAATCTGTTTAGCTTTTTTGGTGTTTAGGAGTTCACTCTAGGATAAGAGGAGTTCTCAAACGTGATTGAGGTAGTTCCGTTTATCATAAACTTATTACGTATTCTCTTTGTTTTCAATTTTGATCCAACCAAATTGAGGCATATATATCCAAAGGATACACATCGTGAAGTTTTACCTATATTTCGAAGATTGTTCGATATTATCTTTGTTTTATTGATCATATCCTTTTAACAATTTTTAATTATCATTATTTTGGTCATTGTCAAAATTGTGTTTTATGTTAAGTAATTATATAGTATATGATTATTATTTTGAAAGAGAAGATGATAGCTAGCTGTCCTAACAAACAAGAAGCATGGTCTCCCTCTTCTATGTGTGTGTCCAAAAGATCATTGGGAGGTAGGGTTGGAAGAGACCCTAAAATGGCTAATTTATTGTCACATTCTTTATTCATCAAATCCATCCATACCTCCAACAAAAGAATGAGTCTTATTAAATATGAATTATCCCTATACAAAATATAACCGTTTATATTTACGATGAACATTGATAGAATAAGATAAACTTATTATATGTGTCTATATCACGATAAACACGAATATAAACACTAAGTTCATTACGATGCAATAATTTTACGCATAATGAGATAAAAAGACATGATATTTTAATAATTAAATTCACTTTATTTATTTTAGAATAAAGTTTGGTTGTATTATTTTTGTTATTGAATAAAGAAGAGAAATGCACATGTTAGAGCCTAATACCTCTATGGCGGTGTTTGGTTTAATGTTATTAATAAAAAGGAGTCTTTGTTCTATTTTTTTAGGTTCATTATAAATTGTCATTTTTAACTATTTATTGGTTCAAAGGTTGAGGAATTATTAAAAAAGTTTGATTTTCAAAATTTAATATCTATTTTTTACCAAAGATATTTCACTACTTATATATCTTTTTGTTGCATAATTTTTACATTATTTATAGAAATTAAAAGCACCAAAAAGCAGATAGAATATGCATAGATTTCGCTATATTTTGTGAATAGTTTTAAGTTTTTTATAATATATGAAAATGTTTTTTTTTTACTATTTGGAATTTTTATTATATAATTTTATATTATTATTACTTTTTTTTTGTGTGTTTTGGGATAATTTTTGTATGGTATTTAAAATTAAAAAAAAAATTAAATTCTTGAACAATACCATAATTTTTGTATGGTATTGTTCAAACTATTATTATTATTATTTATAATATATAAAAAAAAAATTCTTGAACTAAATTAAAAAAAAATTAAAATTTAAAAACCAAATGAAAAATCTAAGGCAGAAACAAACAACAAATCTCTCCAAAAAAAATTCAAAGAACTAAAAAATGAAAAAAAAAAAAAAAAAAAGAAGAAGACATTTTTAAATAATGTTGATAATACTTTATTTTGTGCAAGTGACAAAAAGAAAAAAAAGAAAAAGAAAAAAAGAACCAATACCACTCCTTCCTCATATTCCTTAAATAGATTATTGAAAGCAAGTAAGGACAAACCACAAAATTATATGTATCATATAAATTGGTATATATATATATATATTACCAAAATAATTGCATATATAACAATTCCTATTAATTGCAAAAACATGTTTTTGGTTCCACAACATCCTATGCTCTTCAAACACTCCACAACATTAATTTAGGGAAACATATATATATGTATATATATATTCCAATTCAAAAAGATATAAATTTGTATTTATTTTATTCTAGAGAAATAATAATAATAATAATAAATGAAGAGCTAAGGGAGGGGTTACCCTACAAATAAGCTGTGAAAGGGTGGGTGCCCTTTTTGTTAGGCTGTCTTGGAGCAGTTTCACAATAGGACAATTTCCCCCCAAACAACCAATAACAACCCTCCTAAATTATTATTATTATTATTATTTTAAATAAAATGACCTTATTTTAAAAATAAATTACCTAAACTACCCTTGAACTACGAAGTTTGTTATAATTACACTCCTAGATTTGTCTTTTACGTCAATAAATTTCTTATAGTTTGTTAATTGTTGCATTTGAGTTGTTGTTAATAAGTGTTTAGTTTAACTAACATCTGCATGTACTAAGAACCATAGGATCCTTAGTTTAAATCTCCTCTCACTTTGATTGTACTGAAAAAAAGTCTATAGTTTGTTAAATTTTATACCACTGTCATCGAATTAGAAGTTCAAGATGTAATTATAACAAACCTCATAGTCCATATGGTGGTATATGCAATTTCTTTATATATATTATTTAATAAACTAAGAAAGAACAAAATATATCAAATCTTTCAATAGCATTGACAAGCAATTTATTATCCATGATCACATGGTTTGCCTCTTTTGATTATTCTCAATCACTTCCCTAATCAGTTTATTAGCTCTCTCTCTCTCTCTCTCATAATTTTAAAAACAATCCCCTCCCCTTAGTATTCCTCATCTTCTTTATTATATATATATATATAGTTGAATCCATCCTTACATTCTCTTAGAGATCATAATGGCCACTCTAAACAAGCAAATGAAAGGATTCAAATCCTTCTACAAGTCTCGGGACGGAGGAGGTCGTAATGTATCGTCACGCGAGCCTGTTTCTACGAGTTCAGTGGATAAGACATCAATTTATAAGTATAACTGGTTGGGTAGAAAATCCAAGAAAGCAACTGATCAACACAGCGGTGGCGGTGGTGCCGGGGGCATCGGAGAGGAGATAATGGGAGGAAGAAAAGTGGTGGTTGAAGGTAGGAAATCAGTTTCTCATGTGGAAACAAATTTGGGATCAGTAGCCTCCTTTCTTCAAGTGAAGGTATTGGTGTCAGATATGCCTGAAATTATGCAAATTCAAGCTTTTAGAACTGCAAGGAGAAGTTATGATAGTTTGGAGAAGTTTAGCTCAAAACATATGGCTTACAATATTAAAAAGGTATTTATATATTTATCAGCTATACTGTTCACATTGACAAGTTTTGTTTAGTGGTTAGTTTTTCGTACAACTTCTCTCTTTCAACGTATCATTGTTTTTTCTTTTCGATCTTAGTTGTTATGAAATCGACAAATAAAAGAACGATAAAACACAATATAAGAAACAATGTGTTAGTTATGTCTACAAAATGGATTGTAGAGAGAGTTCAGTGGGATTAGAGGGTTTACTGTATGTATGCAGTGAATCCCTTTAAACTCTAATGTCAAATTTACATATATTGATGGGATTTGATCATTTTAAAGTAAAACTAGTTTTTTGGCCTTTTTGGGCATTGGGAATTTCATATTGGATTTGGTCTTTTTGTGAGGAAACGTTGAAAGAAAAGGGCAGGCAGGAGCTCCTTTTAATTTGTTGCTTTCTTGATTTCCTTCTTTTGGTCATACTCAGAAAGAAAATCTAACAAAGTGAAACTGTCTTTCGTTCGAGTACGGAGATTCAAACCTTCGACTTTAAGAAAGAAATAATAAATGACAATTACTGTTTGAGTTAGGTTCACGTTTGCTCTCTAAACTCTATTTGTTGTTCACTTCCATCACTAAATCTGTGTATTAATTGTATAATCAGAAACTAAGTCTTTTGAGAGAGAATTCAAGTGGGCATTTGGTCAAAGGATCCGACAGCCCATGTGTGTTAGATCAGTGATTAGCACATATTTTAAAGCTAATAATCTCATATATTTTCATTGAAATTGAAGCTCTTTTTTCTTATCCATGTGCATTTCTTGATACTTTACTCTTCCTAATTTCTCTTGCAATCATTTCGAAAGAATCTCACTCGTTACTAAATTATTGTAAACTGAGATTGGTTACGAGTCTTGAATCAAGAAACGGTAACAAGAGTGGTATTAAGTGACAAAGTTCAAAGGTGTTTTTCTTTCATAATTTAGCTAACTCAAAACACCATAAAATTAGATGATAAGAATAACTTTTAGAACAAATATTTGGTTTGACACACTACATTGATTCATACTGATTAAATTGGGGATTAATGGCAGGAATTTGATAAAGTATATGGGCCAGCTTGGCATTGTATTGTGGGGTCAAGTTTTGGGTCATTTGTGACCCACTCAACAGGTTGTTTCCTTTATTTTTCAATGGAGAAATTGTACATTTTGTTGTTTAGAACTAAGATTCAGAAAGCTATTGAATGAGTTTTTGGTTCACAGAAAATGATGAATCTATGTAAAGCCATTTTATCATTATACAAAACCAATTTATTGTTTGCTCTCTTTCTCTTTCCCCCTCTTTCTTATATTTATTGAGCTAATGGTTTTTTTCGTGAAAGTACTTTATTTAAAACCTCTAACACGAAGAACTATCTTGTTTAAATGAGCTTTATTTACACTTTTTTTTTTTTTTTTTTATCTTCTTTAGTAAGAATGGTATCGGATGCAATTCTACTTATCTAATT
Source organism: Cucumis melo (assembly GCF_025177605.1). Classification (NCBI taxonomy): domain Eukaryota; kingdom Viridiplantae; phylum Streptophyta; class Magnoliopsida; order Cucurbitales; family Cucurbitaceae; genus Cucumis; species Cucumis melo. The sequence goes on from NC_066861.1 coordinate 29,160,363, forward strand.
TTGGTAAACAAGAACTGTACTGTATTGATTTTTTCATTCCAACTATTGAAACCAATACCTAAGAGTAACAAGGTTTTTTCTAAAGTATGACTAGCATGCCATTGAATGATTTCTTCTTCGATAACTTTTTCCATTCAATCATGACAAGACACCATCCCACTTGTTTGCTAAAAACGTAAAATGCTAACCATCTTAGGTCTATATGTTCACGTTAAATGACTTCTTTTAAAAAATGTTGGGAAGAAAAGACAAAATTTTTGAACATGTGAATTTAGAATGAAACTCATGAACTTTGAGTCCATGCACCACAAAGTTTTCAACCAATTGGGTTGCAAAAGATTTTGTAAACATCAATCTGTCCACACCTGATAAGCAAAAGGGGTAAAGAATTAGGATTCTATTGATGTATTCTTGACCAATAACTTCATAAATTTTTGATTTCCTTCTTTGGATATTTCCATAAGTTTTGATTCTTTGTCCTTGCCAAATAGGATCTATCCACATCGAACCCTCTAATTTACGATTCGTCATATGGTAGAATATCAAGACATGAATATATATTGAACATCCCCTTGGAAATTATTTTGATTTAAAATTTTGGTCCAATGGCTCAATTCTAACAAGGCTTCAGAAAACACTCCCTCACATAAAGTTGATACGTCAATAGCTAAAATTTTTGTCAATCTTGTTAAAATTTGTAAACCATTTCCTTCGTGTATCCTAATTCCTTAAGCATGCCATCAAGCTGCAAGAAAGGAGTAAAAAAGATGTAAATTAAGATGTATTAACAATTGATAAATCAATTAAAGTTCATGGTAAGACGCTGAAAATCCTAAATGGATATTACCTCTCCCTGTGAGTAATCGGGAGCTTTGTCCCCAGATATGTGTTTCATCATCCCTGGTGGACCGCATACCTGAGCACATGGAACCGAGTTCGTTATGTATCTAGAATAGAGCATGGTAGTACAACAAAAAACACATAGGGGCATTTGGGACACTCATTTGGTTACTATAGTTAGTGAGTTACAATAGTACGTAGATTATAATAGTTTATGTTTGTGGTGCAAACACGATAACAAAGAGACAACAATAAACACTCACGAGGATTAGTGAGTCATCCCCTGGGGGCGGTAAGCCTTTGATGACCATATCCTTTGATACGTATCCTTTTCCTCCCTTCCAATTCTGTGATGGATTATCAACCGTGTAGAATACCTACATTTTTATCACCATAGAATCCGTCATTTTCATTAAGAAACAGGGATATATACAAATACTCACACATATAATATAGATACAATTTATTGATTGAAAGAAATTTCAAGAGGCCAAGAGGGGGATCTCTAATTCACGAGAGTTACAAAAATCCTCTCCAATTGGATATCAAACAGTTATATCTATGTTGATGGAAGTTGGGGAGCATTTACACCTCAGATTAACCATAAGAAAAAGAAACCATAGAATCAAAGAGAAGATAAAAAAACTGCACCTTGGCAGGAAAATAAATTATATTGCACAGGAAATAATTATTTTATTTATTTTAAGAAAATAACGACTTTCATTAAGGAAAAAAAAAATGAAAGAACACATAGGCATACGAGAAAAAGAGCCCACAAAGAAAATCCTAGAGAAAGGGGAAATAGTTAAATCATGTCTCATGGTAAATGTGAAGATCTAGACATTTTAAGATTTACTTTGAAATGTTAATTTCTATGGTGATATGAAAAAAAAAAAAGAAAAAAGATCAAATCTTATAACACAATAATGCAACATCCCGTGATGAAGATTTACTATGCACGCATGCATCAATACGAAAACAATTTTATCCTTCTTTTCCAATTTTTCTGTTATGTTCATTAAATTTGTTTCTCATATTCTATTTCACTAACGTCTTCATAGTAAGTCAAAATTTCATGATTTGCATGTGTGACACATCTCACATATCAATGAGTACACTTCGTACATGAACACGCTGCTGAAACTGGGTTCTTAATATGCTATCGTTCATCTCATGATCATTTGATAGGACATCAACTTCTAAATACTACAGCAATTTTTCATAAGGGAAACAGGTAATACCTTTAAATTTGGGTGGCTAGATGCAAGTATGTCAAGTTTCTGTTTAAGCAATATGTCATCAGGAGATACATTCCCGTAAAGCAGCGAGACCTGTAAGCATTAAAGGACATGCTAAAGCAATCATTGGAAGTTATAGCTCAGGTAATTTTTTGCTTATACTGCACAGACGAAGGTGCTTGAAAAACCAACGGGTATCTATCATAAATACTTTCCCAAGTTCATACATTAAGGTGTTAGAACAAAGTGCAGCTTTCAATGTCCATAGGAAATGCCGAAAATTTACTTTTATACTACAGCAGTCCCAATTGGAATGCATTTTCACAAGCTCCAAATAAGGGATAGATGGAGAGTTAGGTTTTCCAATGGAAGTTTTCATTAAATGAACAAAACATGTTTTACAAAGTGATTAAACAAAGAAACATTCTTGCAAAATCTCATCAAAGTGCAAATAAAGGAACATTGGATTTCAACTTTACTGGTCACTTAGTTCAGAAACTTTGCAAGAAAAGATCATTGCGCACCTGAGTATTGTCATCTGGATTTTTTACTATAGCATCAATAACCTGGAGCATGGGAGTAATTCCGGTGCCCCCAGCAATCTGCAACGGCAGAAAACAAAATTTGGAGATAAGACATATAGTTGATTTCAGTATTTAGTTACTCTAATTTCAGTTAAGCTGCATTTCCTTTTCCTATGCATATAATAGAAATGGTCAATCTCATTCCAAAGAAAGCTACGTGACTTTCTTGTCAATTAAAATATATAATATATTAAATAAAATCCTGAACTTTTATCTCTTTAAATTAAATGGCACTAATGGTAACAGCATTGCCAGTCCAAAAAACAAAGATATGCCAAGTAGAAGTATCTGAGCTTTTTAATCGGGCTGCAAAGCAATTTGGTTGTATACTTATAATTGATATTATCACGAGCAATCCAACATGATTCTTCTTACCATGCCAATGCGTTTCTTCATATTTGGAGAGTATTTGAGCTTTTCAATGGGGCTGCACAGCAATGAAGGGAAAAGAGTTATGATATACAATACATGACCTGGAGATAACAAGGAAGACAAAGAAAAAAAAAAAAAGATACCCTTTCACTTCAAGTACATCCCCAGGTTTCAAGCTAGCAAAATGTTGACTCATTTTTCCTTGAGGATATACCTACAAAATTCACGAAAGAAACCACAATCTATGTAAAACATATCACACTTCATTAAAAAAAAAATTGTCTTCAAAAGGATAAGTAGATATCCGATGAGGAAATATACAATGTCAGGTGAAGAAAAATATACCTTAATTAGTAAATCAAAGTATCCCCTTGCATCAGGATCTGATATAGGTGTATACCTGGACAAAAATTATTAATTTAAAATACATGAAAGAAAAATGAATATACAGAGCTTCACATTACATACATCAGTAAATCCAATTGCCTCATCTTGATGTTTCAAAAACATAAAATAATATAAACTGGCTAATAAAATAACTTCATGAAGACAAGTAACATAATGTAGAGGGGTTGGATTGATGGTGAACAAGCAGGAAGCAAAAATAGCTGGAATATCATAAAGATTATACTGTGAATATTGTTTGTCATACAACATGGAATGGACTGGCTGGACATCTCAACTTCCCTAGGACGCAAGTATTTTCATTTCATAATCAACTGGTGGAATTATGAAAGCCTTTATAATTATGCCGAACCCTTTACCAAATTTTCGACAATCAAATATAGATAAAATTAAAATGAAGCATCCCAATATTTGAACAAGAAGACTTACGGGCGCACAACGTATTTTACTTTCCCTTCATCATCTTGTCCAATTGGAGCTCTGTGGTTACAACAACACACCGTAATGAATAACCAAGAAGCACATTCCTTTGAATTTAGCAATCAGTTAAAGAAAAATACATCTCAAATGGTTTAATTGAAAAAGAAGGATGGAAGAGGACAGAAGGAAAGAGAAAAGCATACCTTGTATAGATGCATGACGCGACATTTAACCCCAATGTTTCAGAAGGATCAAATGAAAATCTGCCCAATTTGTGTGTTAGAAAATATTGCATATGTAAAAAGATTGCAAGAAAAGCACCTAAATTAATTAGTTGCATTTACTGCACACAGAAAAGCAGTAATAGTCGTGGTATGAAATGTAATTAGAATAGTGGCCTCCGTTCATTATTTCAAGGTAGTTATAGTAATTGTTTTCTGCTAACCCCACAACAAGTTCTTACCTGAAATCTAAAATTAGAGTATGTCTACCAGATACTATATAGTATTGACAAGGTAATACAAACAATTAAATGCTTCATTAGCTTACTGGAGTACACTATAAAACAGGTATCCTAAATTTTGTACCTGAATAACTGAGTATTATGAGTAACCCGTGCAGAGTCTTGTAACTTGAACTCAATCCATTTACCTGACTTGAGTGCTGGAAATGCAAACAGACCACTTTTCATGAATTAAGATATACTAAGGCCTGTTCTAGAGTGATTCTAAACTGGGTAAAATCACTTCCAAAAATACTTTTATTCAATCAAAATTAATTTTGATGATAAAGAAATTGCATTCAAAACTGTAAAATTAAACATCAAATTATCAATTTTGCATGATTCACTCCCACTAAAACTCGATATTCAAATATAAAAGTTGATTCGGGCTAAATATTCTCTTTCTTTTATTACAAAAGTTGTTATAGAAAGAGAAAATAAGACAAACTGACCAACTTTTGAGCTTGCCTCTTCACTGTTTGGATCTAGATGAACCTGCGAATAAAGTTGCAAATAGAAGATTAAAAACCAAATCATACAATCAGCTGACGAAAATGAAGCTAACTGACAAATTAACAAACCAATCCATACCCATATCATAAAGAGTTCAAAATTATGAAAAATAAAGAAGAATTCAATACAAGCAACCACATTCAATAAAGCAGAGAATAAATTTGAGGTGAATTACCATATCCGAAGAGGAAACATAATACAAATACGAAACTCCACCGGAAGCTGCAGCGATGGCTCCAATGGGGAATCTGAAGTTAGAGGAATGGATCTTTGATTGGGTTCCTAATAATGCATTGTAGCGTAGTAGTGATGGAGCAGCGTTTGCTAATCTTCTGAAGAACGTCGCCATGAATGATCGCCGGAGAAAAGAAATCAATAAGAAGAAGAAGAAGAAGACAAAAGACGAAATGTGTACTGAAATTTATCGGTGATTTAATAAAACCTCTCTTTGGTTATTTGATTCTTTGGAATAAAGCCTTTACTTCTCCGGTTTGATGGGAATATTGAAAAAAATGGAAATCTAAACGGACCTACTTTTGGAGTTGGGCCTATAATTGGGCTTGGTTTCTTGGTCCTACTACTTCGAGCCCAATTAAAATTGGACATTTTGGGAATTGGGCCTGTTGTTTTCTGACCCACGACTGGCCTAGCCCATGGGAGTGTATCAATTTGGTATGAACTTAATTGGATCCATCTTTGGGCTTTAGACCTAATGTTAGGTGTTTGGAGAATCGGAATGTAACCATTATTATTATAACTAATCGAAGACGAAATAAAAATGAGATCATAAAGAGTAAAAATAGTAAAAAGTAGGGTTGAGTTGAAAACGTCCAATTTATACTTGAGTTTTTTTCTTTATTACATTACATTACAACCTCATTCCATTACGAGTCACCATATGTCCTATGGAAAGTTTTGCATCATGTAACTAATATTTTATATCGGCTAAGCTACGTTGTGTGTTGTTAGTTGAAAGTTTAATTTTTTTTTCTTCACAATTTTCTTAAACTCCCAAGTTTTTCGATATATGTTTAAAACTTCGATTAAACCCTACCTCAAAGTTGAACACAAAACCAATTATGTGTTGATATGAACAACTTTACTTCAACAGTAGACATAGTCGAAATTTGTACGTTTATCAAGAAACTCTATATTTTTCTCCTTTTTTATTTTTACGTACATTTACCGAGAAGCTCATGTCTCTCTTTTCATCTCTATTTTTCATATTTCATTTTTTGTTACCTTTTGTATCTTTTTATATTTATAAAGAAATTTCATCCACTATTCAACATCAACCTATTAGCTCTAGACGTATTTTAACTCCATCCAATTAATGGAATGGATACCAAATATATATTCAAGGAGGGCATCATCATAACGCACACCAAGTAATTCCATTCAAAGCACGGTTTTCAAAGAACAGCACTGTTTCTCGAACTCACAGCTCTTTTAAAAAAACACTTTTGGGATTGACTAATCAAATATAGATTAGACCCAGTTGCCCTAACTGCAAGAACTCTTTAGATATATAATTTTAATATATACTTCTTCAAAACTCAAAAGTACCATTCTTTTTTAAAATACATATTTTCAAAGTGATCACTGGAATCTTTAAGAAAAGCAACAGAAAAAAGTTGTTTATATTTATATATATAATGATGTTTAATTCCAGAGTTTATGAAAAAGTACATAAGAAACCCTTATGACCAACAATTTTAAATACAAATATAATAATATATATATATATATATATATATATATATATATATATATATATATATATATATATATATATATAAATATAAAACAAGAGAATGTAAATGGAAATGGAAGCTGCCCATGATGATATGTCTGAAGCAAATAACAGTTCATAAAATTCAACTTTTATTTCTGAAGTGATCTATGCATTCCCATGTCTTTTTGTTTTGTTTTTAATAAATAAAATGAAATGTATAAATAAATAAATACAAAGTAAATAAATTCAAAGTTGCTGCTACTCCACTTTCACTGAATTTTATGGCTTCCCATTTATAATTCAACCCAATGTCCCATTTTAATATGTTTTGTTAATTATATGGTTAATTATTTAATGAAATGAGATAATTTTTCTTTTATCTCTTACTGAAAAGTTTGGGTTATAATAATGTCATATTAATAAAGTATGAAATTTTAGATTTATATGTTCATAAGTGAAGTGGAAGTAATAGATGTAGGGTTAGGGTTAGGGTTATGATTAGGTTTTTTGACCTTTTTTTTTTTTTTTTGTTCATAGTAGCTATATATATAATCTTCCACTTTATACTAAAATTTGTTGGTTTTTTTCTTCAGATTTTTCATTTGAATTTGTACCAAATTTTATTCGAACTTTCAATTTCATCAAATTTTACCTCGAACTTCTTTTTTTTTTTTCTTTTTTGAAGACTTAACCAACAAAAGTAGAGCAAATTAGAGAATTACATTATAAGATCGACACTAACAAAGAAACCAACTCAAGGTAAAGAATATAGGAAAAAAAACAATAAAATTCATCTTTTAAAATCTCAAATCCAAAAGAAGTGCACCGAAAATTATTGCGAAAGATAGTAAAGATATAGTCCATATGTTAATTAATGAAATCCACTAAAGCGTTATTAATTAGCATACTAATTAATGCTGCCCTTCAAGCTAGCTATCACATTCAACTATATATAATGAAAGCAATCTTTGTTGTAGTACATGAAGTTCTCAACATTAATTGAATGAATAGTAAAAAAAATAACCATGATATATGCAACATGATGATGATGATGATGTTGAGATTTGAAAAATTTATTTGTAGTAATTAATTAGATTTGTGCCCTAATCAAACTTAAATTTGTGCAAATTTTGAATTTAGGGGCTTAGTGAGCTTAACATGACTTTTGCATATAGCTTTTTATTAAGAGGAATGAGTTTAGCAAAATATAAAAAATTAAATATTAACATTCATCAACACTTAAGAATAATATAATTTCATGAAATTAGTTAAAGGAATATATATATATGTATGTATGTATATTTGTGTTATCTCTTAGTGCAAAGTATATATATGCTTGACAGTGTTTTGAGTGTGGAGATGTCAGGTTGGCCATGTTTGGTTGCTCAGTAAATTTAGTACATATATATATATATATATAGACTCTCAATATGATCATTAATGGACTTTTTATTTTATTTATTTGTTTGTTTATTTATCTTTTTTGCAGATTTTCAGAAACACTTTGGTTCTTTCCTAACTTTATTTTCTTCTCAGACATTGTCTTTTTCTCATTTGTTTACTATATTCAATTTATTTGACTTCTTTCAGTTTAATAATAGTTTACTATGACCAAATATCAAATGAGTTTTTATTAAATTAGATCCTAGATTAATAATTAAACTTTCCATTTTTATAAGTGTAGTGTGTAAAACATAAGAGAGGGTTCAAATAAATTGGCGCGTACTTATAAAAGTTTAGGATATAGATCGATACGATTATTAGTTTGAGATTTATACTAACTCTCAAAGTTTAGAATTTAAATTGATATAATTATAAATTAATTATTTAAATTAATACAACTCCGATACTTACTCATTTGAATTAGAACCAAAAAAAATAATTGAAATTTGCTTATTAAAGATGTAATTAAGTAATAAATTGAGTTCAACGAAGTAGTTTTACTTTCTAAAAATCAAAATTTGATAACAATATTTATTAACAAAACTGCTAAAAACCCTAAGTAATTCAACCCTACTTTTAACATCCCATCAAAATAATAATTAACGAGTTAAAATTTATGTTTAGCATCACCTCAAAGGCAAAATTTTCACATCAGAAAAAAGAAAACAGACGGTTAACGTCTTTGAAGATTATTATTATTCTATCTCATTGATAATCATCTTTCGTATTTATTTCAAATTATCTTTCGACAAAAGATTAAATTTACCATAACAGGAGGACGTAGCAGATTGAGAAGAAAAGTAAAGAGATCAGATGGAGACGAAGAAGGATGATGATGAGAAGAATGGGGATGATATAATTAATATGAGAGTGTGTAAGTTTAAAAGTGAAGTAAAGGGGAGAAGAATGTATGGGGCAAAGTAATGGAGGAAACAATGAAAAGAGAAATGGTAATATATATTCAAAAACTATATATAAGTATACTGCAAAGATTGCAGGTTTTGCTGAGTTTGCTGACTGAAATAGGAACCAAAGAGAGAAGATGATAAGATCTTGCCTTACAAAAAGTGATCAAAATTATTCAAAAGCAAAACAATATATATATATATATATATATATATATATATATAAATTCATATATACATAATTTGTTCTATCAAAAGTCTTGTCAAAGTGTGTTTTTTTGCAAATCCCTCAGAACTGGGGGATAAGATTTGGTTTATACCTCCAACTTTATTTTCTCTTTCTAAAATATATATTTTCTTTAAAAGAAAAAAAAAAGGAAAAGTTCAAATCTTTGACCTACTTGTTCTTCAAGATGGTGATGTGTGTATAGATGTGTGGCTATGCGGTTGATTTTGATTTTTGATGTTAATAAAATGTATCAATTTAGTCGTATTATTACATCTTAAATTTACACAATTGTTACCATTTTTTACTTTTGATTTTAAGAAGTGTTATCATTTTATATTTTCTTAAGAGGTTTTTATTTAAGAAATTTACTAAAAATGATGTATTTTTACATCCACGTAATGAATATAAAACAACAAATATTTTTGTATGTCGTAGTTTGACATGAAAGGTTATTAGAGGAAAAAAAAACAATAAATTAAACTGATTTTTTTTAAAAAAATTGAAAGCAGTTTAGTAAGTTGTTATATTTAAGTTTTGGTCGTTATTAATTTGGTATTTAGATTTCATAATTATATAAATTAAGCATATATATATAAGCACTTTTGTCATCTCAAAATGCAAACCAAACTAGATTTTGAAGAAGAAAATAGCAATTTTTTTAATTTTTTTTTTAATTTTTAAAATTTGATTAATTAGAAAAGCGTAATTGTTAATAATGTAAAACCTTTTTAGATGACTTATATATATATATATATATATATATATATATATATATATATATATATATATATATATATATATATAATAAACCAATTTCTTGATTATTTACCACAATAAGCAAAAGGAAAAAAAAAAAAATCCTTAATATACTCTTCAATTCTCTATACCAATTTTCTTTTAAAAGAGGGAGAAAGGTGAAAAAAGAATAGAACTAGAGAACAAACTAGAAAGAGGGTTTTAATTTCTTGTTATTAAGAAAAAAACTTTATATATATATATATATATATATATATATATATATATATATATATAAACATTACAATATTGGATTCATTTATTCTTTCTGAAATCTAACATTATAATATTGGGTGGAAATTCAGATAATTCAATCTATATATATATATATATATATATAAAAACTAGTATTTAATTTACTTAGTTCAACTTATCATAAAAAATACATATATGATATCATAAAGTTTTCATTTATAACTCAAAAAAGGGCATAAAGTATTTGGCGCATATCGGACTATATTCTAAAAAATAAAAAGCTAATATGTGACAGTGCACCATTCCCTTGAAGTCGGTGTAGCCTTCAACGTGGAATTTATCCATTAAATATATAAAATACTGCCACGTGTAAACTAAAATAATTATACAAGAGAATATAATGAATCACTTTATTGAGTAATTTAAAATATTTTTAATCATCAATTGAGTTTTATTACACTATATACTTGATTTAATATTGAGTTTTTTCAAAATAAAAAAATAAAAAATTGATAAAATCGACCGAACAAATCTACTGGAAGACAAAATTTATTATTTTTTATTCACGAACTATTTATACTATATAGAACAAAATCACTAAAAGAAAAAATTCATTATATTGAATTTTCAATCGAGTGTAAATATTTTATCAAATATTATATTTTTTACTAATTTCTTAATTTTCACTTGATTTTATATTTTATCTTTATAATTTTAAATGTTTAACCAATCTTTTGTCCCATTCCTTTCACTAATTAATATAAGAACGAATCTATCCTCTAACTATTTTTTTAAGATACTGACACTGTAAAAAATAATTCAATAATTAAAATATCTCGTTTTGTATATGACGTGACATATATTTTGGGAAGATCGTGGATGACACTCATCTCTTCGTAGCTCAACCATACATTTGTCCAACTATCGTTTTGCCATACGGCATATATTCTTTTTTCTTTTTCATGATTTTTTTTTGTTTTTTCTTTTATATATGTTGTCGGGGTTAAAGTGAAGTGTATTCCATAAAGCATTTATTCTAAGTTGACCTAATCAACTCTTTTTTCTTTATTACTTTTATTTCTTACTACGCAAATGACGATATTAGATGGATAATAAAATAGAATTATGCATCTTATTCAACCTACAATAAAAACAAATCGATAGAACAATTAATCAAATTCTATTAAATCATAAGAGAACGTTGTTATCGATAGATCAATACTCTTTTAATCGTAATACTAATACCAACACATACAATTCGTGGTTGATAATAAAACATCAATCCTCCTTTCAAGATCTAATTTGACCTAATCTAAAACGAAACAAGAGACATTTAATCTTAACAAATTTAACCTTTAATTTCTACCTACCACTACTAGATTTCAAAGGTAAATAATTTCAAACAAACATTACCAATATAAAAGCACTTTATTGATGTGTGTATATATATATAATATAATAATAATAATAATAATAATAATAATAATAATTTTGTGGTAGATTGTTTGGTGTCACATGTGTGTGAAGAACTACGTATAAAAAATAAAGTAAAGGTGAATTTAAAGGAGTGAAGTACGTGACATAGTAGGTGGTGGGATATGAATTGGAGGCACGGGTGTTTCGTGCACCCACTCACCGCGTTTCCCTTTCGCAAATTACCAAATTACCCTCCTTACTATCGAAAACGACGTCGTTTTCTTCTTCACGCTTTGGATTACGTTTTTTCTTTTTTTATTTTATACTTTTGCTTTTATCATTAATAATAAAGAGTTACGCCTTTTTGACCGTATGTCTTTTAATTTGCCCATAATCTTTTAGTAAATAACAACATTGCCATGCTCTCTCTCTTATTACCCTTCACTGATTTGCCACGTATACATTCAAATGAAAATGATAAGAACTTAGGATAAATTAAATTGAATATATTATGTTACACAATAATAATAAATTAGATTTAAAGTTCTAAGATTTAGAAAAATTACAAAAATAGTAGAATTTGTTAGATCTATAGACCACAAGAGTCTATCAATAATAGGAGCCTTGCGATATATTTTGCTATATTTGTAATTTTTTAAAACTGTTGTTGTAGACTTAAAATTGCTACCGATTATAATTATCCTAAATATTATTTAAAAATTCTCAAATAGCTAGGAAAAAAGTATTTATTATCTGATACTGTTTTCACTATTTTAAATATGGATATTTTTAAATATATCATAAAATTAAAAGTATTTACAAAACATAACAAAATCTATCAAATTTTCTTTAGCACATTTTTTTTTGCTATATTTTATAAATAATTTTAGTTTTTTTTTCATAGATAGGAATTCACATTTTAAATATATTATTCTTTTATTATTTGCTACAATATTTACTATTTCCTTCTCAACTCAAACTAAGTAAAATAATCTACATTCAAACAGAGATTTTTATAATCTAACTACAATAATCCACTTCTTGTTTCAAGCACCTTCATAAGATTTATTAAAATAAGTGATGTTTATGATGGTTAGTCACAAGCTTCTTAAACTATACATAACCTAAATGTAACTTAGCTAATATAAAAGTATATGATAGCAATATCTTTTTTTTAAAAAATAACACACACACACACACATATATACTTTCTCAATAATAATAATAATGATATTGTACTAAAAAAAAGGCCCACACTCAAACTTTGTCTATATATATATTAAAAAAAAAAACCCCACAAACCCACAAATCACAAACCTCTTTCTTTCTTTCTTTCTTGCTTTCTTTCTTTCTTTCTCTGTTTTTTCACTAAACTTTTTATTTCAATCGAAGTAAAATTAATTCAGCCGGAAGACGATGGCCGGAAGTATAGGAAGAGACGAGTGGTCGGACTACGACAGCAGTTGCTCCTCCTCCATAACCGTCCCAGACTCAACCCGTAGCTGGATGAGCAACCTCAGTTTCGGGAGTAGGCGTCGCAGCAGCAGCTCAGCCGCAGACGGGGGTGGGCTTGAGAACATTACAAGCGGTACGACGACGACGACGATGATGGTGAAGCCACACAAAGCAAACGAAGTGGGATGGGAGGCGATGCGGTGGCTACGGCGAGCGAAAGGGGAAGTGGGGTTAGAGGATTTCCGGCTAATACGACGGGTGGGGAGCGGAGATATTGGGAATGTATATTTATGTGAGATAAGGAATCCAATGGTGGGATTACCAAAGTGGTTTTACGCCATGAAAGTGGTTGATAGAGAAGCGGTTTGTGTAAGGAATAAAGAGAGAAGGGCAGATATGGAAAAGGAGATATTGAAAGTACTTGATCATCCTTTCTTGCCAACTCTTTATGCTCATTTTGAAGCTTCCCATTATTCTTGTTTGGTTATGGAGTTTTGTCCTGGTGGTGATTTGTATGCTGCCAGATTACGTCTTCCCAATAAACGTTTCTCCATTCCTTCTGCTAAGTAAGTTCTCCCATCCTCATTATTTACATTAATTACTCCATTATTCTCAATTATTATTTTCCATTTTTTTCTTTATTTTTTTGGGATAAAATTAACTCTTTTTTAGTTATAAATAATATATACAATAATATTACTCAAAACCATAATTTGACAACCTTTGTTTCTTTTTCTTCTCTTTTTCCTTTTTGCATGTAATTTGCTTTTGTTCTTTTGGTTGGGATGAGCTATATATATATATATGTGTGTGTATGTATGTATATTCTAGAAATTATATTTGAGTTCAATACATCTATATGTGTATCTCACTATATATCATACACAAATATAATTTAAAAGGTTTAAATATTATGTCAGTCTACCTTAGTTTTGGTTTATTTTTAGAGTTCATATTTTTAAAGCATTCATTTTAATCCTATATTTGCAACAAACTTTACTTATTTTATCTTGTACTTAAAGTGTTCATTTTTATCTCTAATTTTTTTTAAAAATGACCATATTTGTTTCTTCATTTTCTTTTTTACTTCATTTTAAAGAATTTTAAAGTTGTCACTTTAAAAAAAAATAAAAAAGCTAAAGAAAAAAAAAAAAGAACCAAAGTCAAAAGTTTTGAAACTAAAGTAGTATTTAAATCAAAATAAAAGAAAAGTAAGAAAAATTTATATATTGCATGAGAAACTATAAGATATATGATTTTGTAGTCAGATGTGCATAAATGAATATAACTTAGACTATACTCAACTATTTTTGTCAAAACTATTTCTTATATCATTACATTTTTTACTTTAGACCAAGAGATTAGAGATTAGATTAGAGGTTAATTAACAATCCTAATGTCTTTTTTTTCTTTCTTTCTTAATAAAGGTTTTATGCGGCGGAGATAATTTTAGCTCTTGAGTATCTACACATGATGGGTATAATTTATAGAGATTTAAAGCCGGAAAATGTTTTAGTTAGAGAAGACGGCCACATTATGCTCTCCGATTTCGATCTCTGCCTCAAATGCGACGTCGTTCCAAAGCTCCTCCGTTCCCGTACCACCGCCTCCGATCGCCACCTCAGATCCTCCTCCTACACCTTCTCCACTTCCTCCTCCTGCGCCGCCGCCCCCATCCAACCCGTCCTCTCCTGTTTCTCCCTCTCCCGTCGCCAAAAATCCACCACCGTCACCACAATAACCGAAAACGCCTCAGACTCCATCTACGGCCCCGGCGACGACGGGGAGGAGTTCGACCCAGAACCAGAATTAATAGCGGAACCGATAAATGCGCGGTCGAAGTCGTTTGTCGGAACCCACGAGTATTTGGCTCCGGAGGTGATTTCCGGGCAGGGACACGGGAGCGGAGTGGACTGGTGGACGTTGGGGATATTCTTATACGAAATGTTGTATGGGAAAACGCCGTTTAAAGGGGAAAACAATGAGAAGACGTTGATGAATATATTGAAGCAGCCATTGAAATTTCCAAGAATTGGGATTAGTAGCAGCAAAGAATACGAAGAAATGGTGAAAGTTGAGGATTTAATTAAGAAACTTTTGGTGAAAAATCCAAAGAAAAGAATTGGGAGTTTAAAAGGATCAGTTGAAATCAAAAGACATGAATTTTTCAAAGGAATTAATTGGGCTTTAATTAGATCCGTACGACCTCCACAAATCCCCAACAACAATATTATTAATAACAACCTTAATTACTCTAAATACCCTTCTAATTATTTACCCAAATTAAGTAAGAAACAAAGACAACAACCTTACCAAATCCCTAATCACCATTTTGATTACTTCTAATCACTTTATTTCTTTCTTTCCTTTGTAAAATCTCATGTATATATAGAGAGAGAGAGAGAGAGAAAAAAAAAGAAAAGAAAAGAAAAGAAAGAAAGTTGTTTTTGTTTTGTTATAATTATTTGTTTATTAATGAGAAGGATTATTTATTATTATATATTATATTATATAGTTTTCTTCTTGTGTTATTTGTTTTAATATATATGCAAAAGGAAAAGGTGCAAAAAGAAGAAATCCCATAATTGCTTGAATGTGATTCTCATGATGATCACTATTGCAAACTCATGTGATGTGAATAATTACACTATACTCAATCATGAATATATGTATATAAAATATATGTATTGTATTGTTTTATTATTTATCTTTTTCTGACTTTCTTCTAAAAGAATGTCTGCCTTTTCTTTTTCTTCTTTGTTATGACTCTCTGACTCTCTCTCCTCTCCTCTCCTTTATACATACATATGACAGATAGAAAATAAAAAGAAACGCCAAAGAACAAAAGTGTGGGAAAAAAATATATGTTGGGTTTTCTTTTTGTTGTCTTTCATTATATTCATTTTAAACACAAATTACTTCAAGAAATATAGTTCAAAAACAAGAAAAGGATACTGCTAGAGATGGTTAAGAATGATCCTCCAAATTAAACCTCAACCATAGAAAATTTCATACCAATGGAAATATTTGCCTTTCACTTATCTAACCAATGTAGAAATTTGATCGCATTTCCAACCGAAAATAGAAGTTATATGGTCGTTGAGATCTTAAAATTATCATTAAGATACCAAAGCTTTAAGTGCTCATCTTTATCATGTGTCAATTTATTCTACATCTAGACCGATCATCAATATCTTAAGCTTCATTATCAATAGTGTCTGTTTCGATATTTTGTTTTTAAACCCTACTTTGAAAAGAATGCAACTCCTCTATCAAAATTGTGTAAACAATTTTGAATGAGAGAGAGAGAGAGAGGGGAATCTATGTCTGATATTTTTTTTCTTGGGAGAATAATGTATAAACCTTTTTCTTTATCAATGGTATGAATGAGCATTATCAAAGGTATTCACATGTCTTTGTCACCCAACATAAATAAAGAAAGAAAGAAAGAAAGAAAGGAAAAAAAAAAAAAAGAAAGAAAGAAGAAACATAAATATCCATCCTGCCTTCCATCCTAACTTTTTGTTCTTCTTCAAAAAAATTCCCTTTTATTATTATTCTCTTTTTCTCTCTAATTTTTTTGATAATTAAAAAAAAGTAATATTAGATTATTATAAAGAAAAACTATGTAATTTGATTTGGTCCAAATTAGTTGATAAAAAAAAAAGGTTAGATAAAAAAAAGGTAGAGTGTTGTAATTTTGCTTATGATTTTCTTTAGTTTTACTCATTACCAAACAAGAAAGAGAAGGAAGGAAAAGGAAAAGGGAAAGGAAAAGGAAAAAGAAAAATAAATAGCATGCTCTTGCTCTTGTTTTACATTTTCTAGGTGTGGAAAAAAGCTTCCACTTTTTCAAAATGTTTTATAGAAAAATATATAAAAAAAAAAAACCCTAACCCTAATAACCTATGTTCTCAATCAGATCTGCTCGTTTGATAACTATTTAATTTGCAATATTTAGTTTCTTTGTTTTGTCATTCACTTTAATTACTTTCGTCTTTACATGTTAAAACGTTAGCTTACATGATTTTTTGTTATAGAGGTGTGGAAGCTAATTATAAGATTCGAATCGTTCAATCCCGACCAATTGTTCTACTAAAAAGAATAGAAATTCTATAATTTTTTTTTTAAAAAAATAATAAATATATGATGTCTATTTCAAGAGGGTTGAAAATTAGGGTTAAGAAGGCGAGTAGTAATGATTTCCGATCTAAATACTCAAATGTTTACCATTTTTCTCATGATTCATAGTGTATATATATATGATGGAAAATTGATGAGACTAAGCTGCCATGTGACAAATTATAAGCAAGGCAATAAATTAATTAATTTGGACAACTCCCATCTTAATCATCCTATTATATATTCTTTTTGTATGCTAATTAAACAATTACATGCCATATATATAATATTTGAAAGGGGTTAAAAGCTAAATTTTGAAGAGAGTACTTATTTAAAAATAAAATAAGAATTAAATTAAATTAAATTAAATTAAATTAAACCAACCCTTTTTCAAAAAGATAAGTTTCATATTGGTCAAGGTAGAAATTATTTTTGTGAAGAATGGTGATATCATGTATTTTCTTTTTTACTTTATTTCTTTTTCAATTGAAAGCTTATATATACCTCTTTAAATTTTTCTCTTAAAAAAAATGATTGTTTTTCTTTAAAGTGATTTTTTAAAATCCAAACACTACTTTCATAATATAACTCTTGATTATAAATTATAACTTTCTATATGCTATATAGAATGGTGATGTGATAAAAGAAAAATATTTGAGGATGTAAAATCGTCAGTCGCATTTTTATTCTAACTCTTCAAAAGTGACTGTCTTTTTATATATAACGATTAGATGTACGTTTACGTATAATAAAGTTTTGAAAAAAAAAATATTAGAAGAGTAGTTGTCCTACATTGAAAAGACGTTAAAGAAAGTTTAAGCTTTAGTGTGTATATATATATAAACTTGAGTTAAATTCTACTTTTTGTACTCTGATTTAAAAAGTGTAGAAAAGATATGATCAGTTTAAAAGTTTTGATAGAATTCTCTTCTAAATTGGGACCTAAAAAGACTTTGTGCGTTTGGTAACAATTTTTCACATGCATAATGGGTTTTTTTAACAGTGGCCGACTTCCAGTATTGGAACGGTTCATAATATTCTATTTTTCTTGTTTAATTTTCTTTAATTTTTCAATTTATTCTATACTTATTAGAAGTGGGTTTTTCTCTTTTTCTAATACATATTTTCTCCTATAGTGTAAAAGCCAAAGTAAGTTTGGTTCAATTGTATTGATTGACACTATCTCCATGAGGTCGAAAGTTGTTCAATCTCTCACAACACACAGTCCGATATAAAAATCCACCACCACACATCACTCCAACTCGAGAGAGAGAGAATGAGTTCAACAACTTGTGAGAGCTAGCTGGATCGAAACATCGACGTTTGAAATCGACATGTTGGAATGGTGGGAGAAGTAAAGAGAGTCAACGAGCTCAAAGGAAAAGGGTGAATGAAGAATATAATGGATGAAAATTTGGAGTTATATAGAGAGTTTTTCATCAGCACGCCGAGGACCCTTTTCTTTCCTCTTTTTCTTTTTCATATCCACAAAAGCCATGGAGAAATATTGTAAAACATAAATCCACGAACTTTTCACTCAAACACCAAAAGGAAAAAAACACCCATTTTTCATCATTTTGTTCATCACATTTTTCCTTTTCGTTTTTTTCTTTTTCTTTGCTCTTTTCTTTTGTGTGTTTGTGTGTACCAAACAACAAACAAAAGAAATATTAGTGATCCATTGGCCCCATTTTTCTTCATCATTATTATTCCTCTCTTATTATATCAATTCTATTATATAAAGATTATTCCATTTCTCCCTCATGATTCATACTATTTGTTGGTCGGTGAAATTAAATGGGTTTCCGATTAGAAATAGGGAGAGATTTCACAATTTTGAAATGGTATAATTCTTGTTTTATATTTAGCATACGAGAGTTCATGCAACCCAACGTTGATATTCGATAAATAAAGAAGAGATTTTGATTGAGAATGACAAACTCTAAACTACCATCTATCTTGAAGGATCATCTTGAAAATTTTAATTAGAGTGTGGAGAAAGTTCTATATGATTATGAAATAGAGAAGTCTATGGTAAAAATTATAAAAGAAAAAAAAAACAAAAAAACAAGAAACAAAAAAAATTCCACTATTTATAAAAGCTTAAATAAAAATTTAAAACTCAACAAAAATAAACATATTTTTTTTTTTCATAATCTATCAAATAATGTCTTTTTCATACGAAGAAGATGCATTTTTAAAACTTTGGATCAAACACGTGTATTCAACGAAATTTAAGAACTAAAATGATAAACTTTTCTAATTTTTATATCGTTAATTTTAAAGTTAAAAATCTAATTTTTACCTCATATATTATTGAAAAATAATAACAATAATTTTAACATCCTATTAATGAACAATTATTTTATTTTTGATTATCGGTTTTCAAAATGATAAGCTTTAATTTCACTCAAATTTTCAATTATTCATATGGTTTTCACTCTCGTTTTTTTCTAAACTAAAAAATAAAGTAAATAATAAAAATAACAATAATAATAATAAACTTTTTGAAAAGATCATATAAGCTTTAATTTTTAAAAATAAAACAGAAATATCTACTTTTTTTTAAAAAAAATATTTATAAGCTGGAATTTATTACACCAAACACAAAAACAATATTATTAAAATTATTAAAATTTTGCAAATAGAAAAACAATATTATTATTATCATAATTATTAATAAAGTTGATATATATATATATATATATATATATTTATTTATTTATTTATTTATTTATTATTGTTGATTATATAGTGTCATGTAGTGTGTCACATTTTGTATGTCCTGAATGCACAGACCACTTTTGATCCCCTAAATTGGAGAAGTTGCTTTCATATTTTTGGATGTTTCTCAAAATTAAAAACACAAAATTTCTCTAATAATAATAATAATAATAATAATAATAATATTGCAACAAATTAAAGGGCCCCAAACCCTTCTTGTTTTTATTATCACTCAACAATATTCTCTTTGCGCCAATTTGATATATTTCTTAACCTAAGACAATGACCTTTCCCTTCCCTTTTCATTTTTGTTCTTTTCCCCTACTACTCCTCAAATTAATATCTAATGTGCAAACAAAGAAGGATGTATAGTACATGGGTTGTGTAAAAATTTGGATTATATTGCTCGGATTGGCTAATTAAAAGACTCGAATAGACCGTCTCTAACCAAATCCACGACATTCGTGATTTGAGATGGAGCTAGTAGTTTTTTTGGAACTATCCAAAGTTTTGGACGTCTATCGACAGTCAATCATTGATAGATTTTGCTATATATTGTTGTGTATACACTTGACATTGTTATTCCTAAAATTGCTACTAATTGCGATTACACTTATTGTTTATAAAATATAGTAAAAAAAAAAAACTTAAATTTATTAAAGAGAATTTAATTTGTAAATAGTTTCAATATTTTTCTATTTGCTATCCATAACAATTTTCCTAAATTTTATAGTTTGGGTTGTCTACAACACATGACTAATAATTAAAATGTCATAAAAATTAAATATTAAATATAAAATAATCAATCATATCTATTACAAATTTTAAACGAAAACAAAGTTGCAAAGAATCGTAGAAGGAAAACATAAAAAAAAAAAATCCACTAGTTCATCCACTCATCGTCAATCCTCTTTAATATATATTTTATCAAAATATATGTAATTTAAATTGAGTTGGGTCGACCAAATTCTTTTTATTCAACTCAAGATATCCAGTCATTATAACCTGACAACGATAAAAAAAAAAAAAAAAAAAACCTAAACTCAACTCATGATCAATCAAACTAACCCAATCCAGACGGTCTGAATAATTTTGGGTCATTGCGGGAAATTATCCTGATTTATATTTAAAGTAAACAATATCAAGCAATGTGATATATACCACAACACTTTTATTATTTGAAGTTTCAAAAGAGTAATTATAATAATAGATCGATCCAAATTCGTACTTTTTGACATATCAACTTTTTCTTCTTCTTCTTCTTCCATATAATAATATTGTAATTTGTTAAATGTTATCGATAAGTTCTAACGTCTCTTTCTAATCTATATATATATATATATATATATATATATATATATATATATATATATATATATATATATATATATATATAATTATAATGATAATGATAAGCTTTGAAGTAAAAGTTCAACCCCATGGTTGTAATTTTATTAATAAATAAATAAATAATGAAAACTTTATCATAAAATAAATATATAAAGTCAAATAATATAATGTATTGATATGAATGTATTTATTTTAATTTTCTTTCATTTTTGGTTGAAAACTAAGAAGATATATTAAGAAGTGATGATTTAGAAGAGAAATTCACATCTCTACATATTATTCTTTGTGAGTGTAAAATAATTAATCAATGGGTCATTGTTGTTAGGAAAATTAATTATAGTTAGATACATCATTCCAATTCATTGATATAATTTATTAGCCAACAAAATTACTCAATATTTCTTAAATTTAGCTTCTTTTAGTGTTTAATTTTATGAAATCAATTAGAGAATAATCTATAATTTATTCAAGAAAATTAAATAATTATATCTTAAAAATAAAAAAAAAATTTAAATACCATATTGTTTTGATTCATTTTGGTTTCTATAGAGAGAGTAAAAAAGAAAAATGGAAATAGAGGAGGCTCCCTCTATATATATAGAGCTTAATAGCTATACTATTTATAAGCTATCAATAGCAATAATGAAATTACCCTATGGTTTCACATTAAATCAAAAGTGGCTTTTTTGTTTTTAATCTTTTGATTATTATCTAATTGTAAATTATTAACATGTGCAAAAACCATCATCATTATTTATGATAAAATTTCAATTTTGTTTCATTTGTTAGGTGTTATAATTAATCAAATTTTTAAAATTTTATTTTGATAAATAATTAATGAAAGTTTTCTTTCGTTTCCACGATCTAATGAGACAAATTCTTAAGATACTTTTACTTTTTACGTAATGTTCGAGAGTACATATTTAGGTTATAAAAAAAATACAAAATCAGTAAATTCTTAATCTAAGTTTTCACATTAATTATACTAAAAAAAAGACTATAGTCGAGATTAAATGAGTTAAGTTGGAAAAATTATATGCTTAATAAATAAAAAAAAAATCCTAAAAGTATATTGGAACGACCATTTTAATTAAAAGTCGTTGTATTTGATTTTTCGTTTTTTATTGTGAATTATTATTATTATTTTTAATCGTGTTTTTTTCCTACGAAACAATATTAGGTTAGTGAATATAACTAATTATTTTTAATTATACAATAGTCCAAACTTTTACGATAAAAAACTTTACATACGTTAGATTATATAATATTATAAGGATGGTACACAATACATGAGAAAATTAAAATATTGTTTGAAAGTGAGAGTATAGTATTTCCTAATGATCCTCTTCTTCTTTAATTAGGGTCAAATGGTTGAAAACACTCATTTGATTTGTTGGAGTTGATATTTAATTATGATTAAGGAGAGGATTATGATATATTATTCAAAGTTTGGTGGTAAAAGATTTGGACCAATGTTTCAAAATCCAAAGCTTGTGGGTTTAAAAGGAAGCAAAATGCTCTTGTTATATATAGGCCACTTTGGGTTGCTATTCCAATGGAGAAAGAACTTCACTTTTCTAAATTCTTCCACTCCTACCTACCATATGCTCAAACTCCAATCCATGCATGCATTCTATTTTCTTTTATTATTTCTTTTTGAATTCGTTTTTGTCTTTGTGGTGAATCCGATTTTAACTTCGAAATTGATTAGTTACGCTCATTTTGGCATTAAGTATATTAGGGGTGTGAGTATAATTCAAGCAACCCGATAACCTGGACTACCCAACCTATATTATATGGATTGGGTTAAGTTGAACATTTTGATTTATTTCGGGTTGGGTTGGGTGCAGATTGGAGGGTTGAAAAATTTGGGTAAACCCAACCCAACCCGAATTAATATGTTAAATATAAATATTAATAAATAAATATATATTATATTTCATTATTATTTATTTATTTAATAAAAGTTAAACAATCTTGAGTTTCGAAAGTTTTTTTTTTGCTTAACTTGATGCAAAACATATTCGATTTACGATTGATAATTTCCATTTACAAACATTAAAATTTAGAAACAAAATAATAAAATAATAATAATAATAATAATACAACCTGACAACCCAACCCAACCCATATTTTATGGGTTGGGTTAGAAACTTAATTCGGGTTATTTGAATTGGCAACCCAACCAACTCGAAAATATATGTTGGTTGGGAATATCTCTCAACCTAACCCAACCCAACTCATTTACACCTTGTATATAGCTAAGCAATTTTGAAGTTAAAGGTCAGATATGCGTAGATTTTCATTTAAAGAGTAGTTATCCACTTATTGCATTATTATTATCGTGATTATGGCCGCCTCCACCAACTCAACGAGAGGTAATTAATAATGGGATGATTATGGAAGGGAGCATGTGTCTAGAGGGTCTGAGAGTACTTTGTCCAGACGTTTGTTAGAGGGCTGAGATGTTGTATTACAAATGAAAAAAAATTTCATACTATGATGAGTCTATAAGTATTGAGACGATGTTTATATGTAGTGATATCTCTCAAACAATTACCATAGTATACAATACTCCATCGTGAAAGCACACAATACCATGTCGAATGTTACTCTATCGTGCTTCAACAGTAGAGAGTATAATATCATTACATCATGAAAACATTTTATAAAATATATTTGTTTTGTACTAAGGTTCTTAACGTGATGAAAATTAAAACAACAATATGATAACCGTGAACATATCAAAATTAGGTTACAAAACCCTCGACTCAACTTATTCCTTACGTATTCAAATTAATTAAATAATAATAATAAATCTTTCTAACGTTTTAACGTATTTTATCACATTAGCATTCTTTCTCTCCATTAACCGCTCCTAAATTATAAGAATAAAAATAAAGTAATTTCAAAATATAAGATTAAAAATCATGAACATGATGGGGGAAAAACCTCATAGTTGTGCCAATGTGCCACCCACTTAGATTTTCCCAAAAAAGCACTTTCTTACTTTCTTTTTTTTTTTTTTTAACCTAAAAGATACTCAATTGAGAAGCCCATAGGTACTCAAACAAGAGTAGAAACAAGAAGAAATTCCAGCCATTCAAATCGACACGTGTCGCGATCCTAATCAAAGTGTTTTAAGGTTCATAGAAATCAAAACTCAAGAAAAGCACACCCATAGTTTTTTAGGACAACCTCTCATGTTTTCCAACATTGTATTTCAATCTCCTAGATTTTCTATACACATTTAATAATATAATATTTTAAAACCATCTATTTAGACTACTTTTTTTTTAATCTTCTAATCAAAATTAAAAATAGTTAATAATTACCATACTTTGCTTTAATTCCTTAAACTAACTATTCATATATAATTAATCATCAATATAATATATTTTTAAATTAGTATTTAAATTAGTAATTAAATAAAAATTATATATTAGAAATTAATTTCATGATAATAAAATTTAGGTTAATATACATTCATCATGCATATTATTATC
This sequence comes from Cucumis melo, assembly GCF_025177605.1. Taxonomy (NCBI): domain Eukaryota; kingdom Viridiplantae; phylum Streptophyta; class Magnoliopsida; order Cucurbitales; family Cucurbitaceae; genus Cucumis; species Cucumis melo. The sequence continues at coordinate 29,185,112 of NC_066861.1, forward strand.
TTAATTTTAACTTCTTATAAAGAGTTTAAAATACTAAAAAAAATATTTAAAACATAATAATAATAATTCATGGATGGATTCTTGGATCAAGAAAAATATTAAGAAAATGAAAAGAAAAAACAATACATGATAAGTGTTTGTTTTAAGGTTTTTGAAATTACTTTTATGCCCTCCCTTTATTACTACTTCACTATATGATAGAATGTTATAAACAAATAATTATACAAAAACATTAAGTTAGTTAATTTTTTCGGAGTTCAAATTGATACAATCGAATGCAAATTGCCCTTTTTGGGAAAGAAAACCGAACCAAAACAAATGAAAGATAAAAGTAAAGTAATTGGTGATGGTGAATCGATATCTCCAAACGTTTGAATTGACGAAGGGTAGATCGCAGGATCATGTGGCATAATTCACCAACTTCACTTGTCTCTAGAGGTGAGCATGATAGATTGAAATATCGAGCTAACCGATTAAATCGAGGTTGGTCTAGGTTGATTTTGAAAAGTTTCAAACCGAGAATTTTCAAAAAGTATTTATAAGTATTAAACCGACCCAATCTGTCCGATCGATCAACTCTTACTCATCGATGTTGAAGTTGATTTGAATATTTACTGAACCGACTATGGTTGATTCGGTGACGGTTTTGTCGAAAACCCGACTCCAACCAAATGATGATCACCCCTACTTGACTCCTGTGAAAGATTCCTTGTGGATAGGTGAAGAAGTTTTCTTACCAAACAAAAACCTAATAGAGGAAAATAAGAGCAAGGGGTATAAGTGGAAGTTCAACAAAAGTTGGGGAGAGAGCTCAAAAGATCAACAGAAACCAGATGGAAAAGAGAAGAAAAACAAGAGACTTTGAGAGACACCGGAATTTTGGAAAACCATCAAACTCTCTCTTACTTACCAATGACACTATCTGAGCTTCAATCCTTCGAAATCACTTCCTTTCATTCATTTATCTTAAATGTTTATAAATACTCAGCTCATTTTTCAAATTTCACTTCAAACTCAATCATCTTCCCCTGTTCTTTTTTACTCATTATTCTGTAGCGTTTTTTGGTTCCTTGATCTTCTAACAATGGCTAAGAATTTGGCTCAGGCATTTCTCGAGAGGAAAAATCTGGCCTCTCATGACCCAAAAGTTGCAATGGCAAAGCGCTGTGCTAGAGGTAACGCTTTTCGTATTTTTTTTTTCTTTTCTTTTTCTGGGATTTTTTTTATGAGGGGAAAAAAGTAATGGGTGTGTATGGTTTTTACTTGCTTTGCTTTGATGATACCACAATGTGATGTATTTGATGAGTTGGGTTGTTGAAAATAGTGACTGACTGATCATAATAATGAGGTTAAGATTTGGTTTTCTTGATGATGCCTTTTTAGCTGTTCGATGATATTCCCTAAAGAGGAATTTTGTTCCTTAAGCTTCAAGAATGGATTGAAAATAAAAGGATTGTTCTTTTTTAATATGATTGAGGGGCCATTTCTAACTTCCCTCCACCAGCTCTTCTTTTTTAGGTAAAAGCTAAAGAGAGAGATGGGATTTGATCCATGCGCATGTTGATTGGACATATGCTGTATTTTCTTTTTACTGATTTGATTGTTTTGATCGATTGGGTGGTGGACCATGATCCACTTTCAGATTATGTGCCAGAAAATAAGTGAATTCTGAGATGTTTGTGTTTCTAATAATTTCTCTTCAAGAATTTAGCTTTTATCATCAGTATTATTCTGAAGCCAATGGGTAAGGATTCTTCTTCTTTTCTGATGGACAGAGGGTGTGATAGCAGGAGCAAAAGCAGCTGCTATTGCAAGTATTGCCACTGCGATTCCCACTGTGAGTTCCTAACTTCATAATGAACATTACTTTAGCTTTCCTTTTTTCGGGAATTATTAATGTCACTCATCATCTTCTGCTTTTGTGCTGAAACTATTACCAAATTATCTCAACTAAATCCTCAACTGATGTAGATTACCTTAATTAAGAGGCATAAATCAATCCTGAGTTGATAAACATTGCATAAAATGATTAATGTTTTGAAGCTTACTTTCAACACCTTTTCCCCTAAAGTTGTGCATATCAAGAGGGTAAAATTTCAACACCCCCTACGAAAATTGCTAGATCTTCCCCTAGTGAAGATTGAGGCCCTATGCAGTCGCGTGGTGTAGAGCTAGCAGCACCCGAACAAGGAGAGAAACTACAGCACATGTTTTAGAGTATGTTGGAACTGAGGCACCATGGGCTGCCTTTTCACCCATTTTGATGGTGTAGAGCTAGCTTTGAACTAAACAATGAGAGAGGCTGCGTAGCACAACTAAGTCATGTAATTTAGTAATAAAGTGTAAAACCAAATATCAAACCTGTTGGGATTTAGGCACCATGAGATGCCCTTTCACCCCTTGTGGTGGTGTAGAGCTAGCTGCTGTTAGCCACCACGTACGTCCATTGACCCGAACAATGAAAGAGGCTACATAGCATGTTTTGGAGTGATTTTTAAAATCACTTTGTCACGTATTCATTTAATCCACCGATAAACGATTACAAGTATGTTTGAGAGTAATTTTGTCAGAGAAATCAAAGTTAGTAATTGAGCGAACCAATTCATAAATAAAATTGTTATTGTTTCGCAGTTTGCCAGTGTGAGGATGCTGCCATGGGCAAAAGCTCATCTGAATCACACAGCTCAAGCTCTCATAATTTCCACAGGTTCCAACTTTTTCTTTGTCCCTCTTATATGGTTTCATTTGCTTTTCATTACTAAAAGAGGAAAAAGGCTTGATTTTTCAATTCAATGACAGTGGCTGGAGCAGCATACTTCATAGTGGCTGACAAGACTGTTCTAGCAACAGCAAGAAGAAACTCCTTCAAACAAAAACCCAACACTGAAGCATATGAATTCAATTGAATTCTAAACCTTGAAAATTTGAGGGTGGCCATTGGAAGAAGCTAACCTCATATGGATTTGAGGGCAGGCATTGAAGGAAGCTAGCCATCTCAATATTTGCTTACTTTTGCTCTTTTGAAATTTACTCTTGGGTTTTGTATCAGGAAAATCTATGTAAATCCATTTGCTATTTGAATAAATAAAAATGGGTTTCCAAATGTTTCTCTCATTGTTCGTTTCACTTTTCACATATATATATATGTATATATATGTATGCATGTATACCATAAGGCATCAGAAAAATTTGTTACCAAAATGGTTGAAATAATTGCCAGTCCAAATTTTCATTTTGTAGTTTCTTTGGATCAGACAGTATGAGTGTCTTTAAGAGTTCTTCAATGTATATGCACTTCAGCAAAGATTTTTCAAAAGTAAAAAAAAAAAAAAGTACATCTCGGACTTTTTTTACATTCTATCAAATTGTTCAATCTCAATTAATTTGTCACGTGGTAAATTGTTTTACTTTCTTTATGAAATATTTTTTAATTCGTTTTGTATATATTATAAGAGTGAGATGCATGGAAATAATCTTTCAAATGCTTTGAATAAATTGTATTTGTCTTTAATATTAATTTGATGGTTATATAGTCAGCCATGTAGCAGGTGTTGAAATTATCAAAATCCACTTCACTTTTCACTTTAATTGAATTGAATTAAATTTGTTGGTACATTTTAGTTAATATAGTCTCTTACCATTAAATCAATAATCTTTTAATTATGATCAAACTCTAGACATGACTATAAGCAAAGAAAAAAACTAATAAATAAGACCAATTCGATGAAAAATGTGTATTGATCAACAAATTACAAACGTTAATTAACTTGACTTATAGAAACATAAAAAAGAGGTAAGTAGTACTCATGAACTCAATCAATAGTGGTTCATCTATCTAGACGAGTAGTGTCACAAGCATCGTATTGTATCAAAATTCTCTCAAGTATTATTGGAGACAATTGTGTCCCCTCTTTAAGAACCTTCATATAATGAAAGAATAAAAGGGAAAAACAAAAGAAAGATAAAGATCATTTTCTAAAGGTTTTCCACATATACAACATTGACACTTATTCATGGCTCAAAAGAAGAATATATGTATATATATAAATTAGGGATTCTTTCTTATCTCATACTTGGTCAAGAATTGGAGTAGAAGTTGTGTAGCCACGTCAGCAAATACAAAGTGATTTTGAAATGTTTTGTTTGCTTGACATGTCAGCTTTGCAAAGTTTTTATACATTTCCAAATCCATAGATGCATGGATGTGAAGAATAAGGAATAACATGAGTTTTTAAAAAATGAAATTGTTCCAACCCTAGTAGAATGTTTTTGTTTCTTCCCCTTTTGTTAAAATACTATTTCGGGGTTTGTATTAAAAAAATATACGTTCGATGACTCTTAATTTTGTAATAAGTTAGGGGTGTTTAGAGAGTTGAATCGAATACCTATAGTTAGTGATTATTATAATTTATGCATCATAATAGTCTGCAGATTATGATATTTAGTATGTTTTCGTGATGTAAACTGTTTTAGTTTTTGGATTAGAAATGCTAAACTCTATAACAAAGAAAGAAAGGGAAGATGAGTAGAAAATACCAAGAAAATGTTAGAAATAATAACACGGTACCAAAGATGAATTTGGAATAATAATACAGTTGGAGCTCAAAACATGATTGAGCTATAATAATTCACTTGTAATGTCTCGACCTATAACATGATTGAGTCGGGTTTTTGACATCACGTAATACTCCGAGTTTAGGAAGGGATATGAACGAGTCTATATTACATCTAAATGAGAGCAGATTCTAAGGACATGAAAGTATGGTTAAAAAAGGCTTTAATTGAAAGTTACTACTTATACCAACAAAAGTCAATCATACGAACTCCAAATTAAAACGTGGTTAACTTGGAGCATTTATATGTTGTTTGATCTCTTGGCTAGAGATTTGAACAAAACATGCCGAATGTTGATCGGTAAGGACAACTTTGCCTCTTAGAAGTCTTGAAGTGTAGTCGAAGCCTATTAGATGTCAAATCTAGATTCCAAATCTTGGGCGTGGGGCATTACACCATCTCGATGAGGTTAAAGCATGAATTTGAGGCCCAAACGCCATCTTTATATTCTAAACCATTTGCAATAAATTAGTGAGGTTCAACAAGGGAGCCATTTGTTTGTAGAAAGAAGAAGATGAGAATCTTACGTCCATTCAAATCCATGTTGAATGAGATTTTTCGATGAGCATCTTTTGTTAATATTCAAAATTTAATGTATTCGATCTTTGCATATTGATGTGTTACTTATGAATTAATGAATAGGGTTTATTTAGAATCTAAAATCTTATAAATTTATGGGATTCATCTTTGTCCAATTTTGATTTGTTTTTGTTGAGTTTTATTTTTTTTAGAAGTGGAGAAATATTAATTTATAAATCAAAATTTAAGTTTATATCCATTTAAACTCTAATATCTTTTAACTGTATCAATTTACATTCTATTTCGTTCCACCGATATATCATATTTTTAAAGTTATAATTTGAGTTAATTAAACTCCTAAATTTGTATACGCCAGTCAATTTAAACCAATCGTTATGATATCACAAACACGTGCATACTTCTTCAAGTGATTTTACAAAAAAAATTGACAATCCCATTAAATACATATATATAGATGATTCTCAAAAGAAATTATAACTAAGAGAGTATTATGAATTTCACTCAATGTTTTCTCAAATGAAACATGAACGAGAGGGTAAATCTAACACACTTTCAAAAATCCATGATTTAAATAGATATTACTGTCATTTCATAGTTTAAATTGATACAAACCCTAAAAGTTTAGGTTTAGAAATAAAAATCGATAATTTCTCCTTGAAAAAGAACAAATTGCAAAATTCATCCCTGACGTAAGGTAGTAGTTGCAATTACATACCCTCGAATGTTCCAATCATACTATCCGTAAAAATTAAGGGTTAAAATGTATGGAGGTTGATAATTATTATATAAATATGACAATAATGATTAATTGATGTGTGCATACTCTGCTTTTACCAACTTTGTTTAAATGTCGACATTGGATAATATATTCTTATGAATTATTGCATTGCCAAAAGAAGAAGAATCCTCAAAAAACTAGATTGATAGATTTTGACTTCTTAAAATAATGGATATGCTACACATTATTTAAAGGAATTTATTCCAACTACTTCCCCAATAAAACAAAAATAAAATAAACTTTGGGTTATACACACATATATGTACATAGCATAAAGTTTTAGCTATAGTAGTCTCTTTTAAACTTTGACCCACAAATAATAACATATAGGGAAGGTTTCATCTATACATATATATATATATATATATATATATATATATATACACATAGAGAATAAGGCATCTTATGATCAAGTTATGCAACGCCATGTTTGGTGCAGCCACTTTGGCCTTTGTATGTCACGTGAAACCATTCCAAAATGATAATAATACCTTTAGAGAAAGACACATATAATATATTCTCTCTAACTTCTTCATCTAATTAATTTTTACATAATCAAATTGTTAACAAATCGATTAATATATCAAGGACGAGATTTACGCGGTTTACAAAATAGCATGTTAGCTAGTTACATTCATGAGCATATATAGTTTAATATTGTGCATATATTCTTCTAAACCCTAAAGTCAAAAACGTAAAATAACAAAAAATAATATAAATATCAATAGAAGAATTATGATGATTACGTCGATTATATATAATAACAAGGTTTAATGATTTTGTTTATATGACCAAATTTTTTTTGAAAATATCATAATTAGAAAAGGATTTGGAGAGTATCAAATAAGAAGGCATGGGTCATGGAAATATATACTTAACAATTGGGGTTTGGTTTATATATATATATATAAATTAAAGAGCATGCAACATTTATAAACTAATAATAAAAATAAATATAAACAAATAAAAACATGCAATGGAAAGTATCATGCTAGTTTCTCATGCATATATATATATTTTATATTTACGTGCATTCGTTCAATTATATTGATTGTTATATATGATCAAATTCTTCATCTTTATAGATGTGTTTTTATATATATTTTTTCAAATATGAGATTAGAGATGAATAATATAGAATAATGTTGAAGTTAATTAAACCATATAATCTTATTATCAATTTGACACTGAAATATTACTCGACACTCCAAATCCACCTTTTTCCTTTTTAAACAAAAAAATTATGTAGGTTAATATGTCAAAGTTATAAAACATAAATATACCAAATTTAAAATAACACATAATCTAAATTTGATATTTTGCTTGATTATTACTCAACATATAAGAATTATTCGATCATGATTTTAATTCAGTCAGAGAGTTTTTATCATTCTCCTACTAATAAAAAACGGAAAAAACCTTAGTATTTGAGTTAGGTTGCTTCTTGTTCATTTTAACCTTTGAAAAATAGTTTACTCTAACCTTTGAAAAGAATGTCGTCAAACATATAATTGATTCTTGACCTATTAAACAACATTGGACAACTTTTTAATTATAAAAAGATCTATTAAAAAGTAAACCGTAGAGTTGGAAAGACGACGAAATTCAACTCTAATTTATTTATTAGATACTAATTGAAATTAAAAATTAAATAATTTTAATTAATCTTCATCTTATTGAAAAAGGGATCACTCTCATTTGACCAAATAAATAAAAAATGGGCCACTTGCAAAACTTTTTGGCAACTATAAAAACCCACCAAAGGGGAAGCCACCAAAAACTTGCATATATCGTCATTTCCAAATTCAAACTTACACACACACACACCAAATCAACAAACAACTCTACGGTTTTTTAGTTTCCATCATAAACACACAACACTTGCTCATCAAGGTAAGGTAAGATCATGATGTGTTTGCTTCATTAAATTAAATTTTACTCAATATTATTAATATAATGAATATGATTGTACTATTAAATGTTTAATTATTGTTTTTTTTTTCTTTTATATATATATATAGCTAGAGATCAGAGATATGAATATGAATTGGTCAGGAGGAGATTGGATGTGTGGTGTTTGTGAACATGTAAACTTCAAGAAAAGAGAAGCTTGTCAAAGATGTGGATATCCAAAGTATGGAGGTCCTGACCCATCAACATATGATCAATACAATATCATTCATTCTAAAAGCACAGATGAAGTTTTGGCTGGTGATTGGTATTGCAATTGTGGAGCTCATAACTATGCTAGTAGATCATCTTGTTATAGATGTAATAGTAATGCTTATAAAAGTCTTGATATCGGTGCTTTGCCTGGTTGGAAATCTGGAGATTGGATCTGCTCTAGGTATCTATATCTACACACTCTTACTCTTTCGCTTCCGACCACGTACTACCTTTCAATTATGTTTTTCGACTTTCATCGTCTTTCAACTTTCACTGTTCTAGACATGATTGTTCTTAGCCGTTGAGAGAGATCTACATTAGGTATATATGTATGTATATATCTACTCTCTCTCCAACGGTTGTTAAGTCATCAAGAGATCTAGACATTATTATCCAAACACCATTTTTTAAAGACGTTGGAGATGTACTTTAATCCCGATGACGGTTTCATTGGCATCAAACTAAGTTTTAGATACGAAAAATAATGTAGTATTTTTCGACGCATGTTTTGTATAATTTAACTCAAATGTTAATTTGAAATGGGAATATGTTGAAATTTGGTGCAGAATAGGATGTGAAACCCACAATTACGCCAGTAGAATGGAATGTTACAAATGCAAAACTCCAAGGGATTTTGGTAAGAACATCAAATTTTCTCCACCCTTTTTTTAGACTTTTGACATATGGATCAAATGCATATTAATTTAATTGGTTAGTCGACGCATACGTATATAGATATATCGAAATAAATATATTTCAAACTCATTGCAATATCTCAATGCTAAATATATATACATATATTTTCACAAATATAATAAAATTGTGTCGGGATTTTTAACTAACTAATTGAGCTATGTTCGAGTAGTAAAACAAATCGTATTTTTTTTTTCCTTTTTTCAGGAGGAGCTGTTTGAAAATTATGGAAGAAGCTGATTGGGAAGAACTATTTTGGTGATGCTAAACATTTGGCCAACTTACAAGCTTCTAGCATCTGATGCTCTCTCCAATTTGCTTCTTTTTCTTTTCCCCTTTTTTTTAAAGAGATTGGGACTTAATGCATCAAAAGCTCAACAATTCCCTTTCTTAAATTAATCTCGCATTTCACTGATTAATTAGAATTATTATTAAATTTTCGTCCATGCATTGCTATTTCCACGTCTCCAATGCTTCAACATTATCAAGTGGATACATTTCTAACAGACGTGTATGTTAACTTATTTAGATATATTTTAAACCTTAAATATTAGGCGTGCGCTCTCTACAAATGACGATTCTTGGACAACTAATAATCAAGGGATTTGAATTATGCGAAAGAAATAGAAGTGCGTGAGAGAGAAGAATAATAATAATGTTATGTTGTAGGGTTTGAGATTCAAGAATCTACTTCCCAATAATGGACTCTATAAAAGAATAGACCCACACTCTCTCCCCAATTCATCAAATCATTTCTCTGTTCTATTTTGGATCATATAATCTTCAAGAAACCCAACACAAATTTTTCAATCTATTATCTATAGAGAGATGATGTTTGTGTGTATTTGTAAGAGTTGAAACATACAATATACATAGAACAGGGAATGCTGAGTTTTTCTTCTTCTTCATATTCTAAAGAGCTAACTATAGTTTTGATGGATGACATAGATATATAATTGATACATGTGTTGCATACCAATTAAAAATATGAACAAAGTAGTTTCTCTTTTCTTGTTATTCGGATCGAGATTACATATCACAATGTGTTATTAAAATAATTAGGTGGTATTTGTAAAATTAATGTGGAAAACTTCGAGTGTTATTTCTAATAATTACTCATTCAAATAGCGGTAGACGTTAATTGTAACGGTTGATCTAAAAAAAGAGAGAAATACACCACGCCCACGCCCATGCCCACATCCACCAAAGCTCTAATTCAATTAAGATGAACTTTTCATTATGCATCTTTACGAGAATCGAAGAGTACTCACTTTGGTTTGACATAAGCAACTAAATGAACAATTGAGAGTCACTTACTCCAATCTTTAGGTTTCTCTTTCGATTATTTTAAAAGAACGATGAAGGATTGTTACTAATCCAAGCATATCATGCTAACTAGTTAGTGAATAAAAGTACTAATTCTAATTACGACCTCAAAAATTGATGGTATGACCTTCTACTTTTATAATTATTGAACTAAAAAAAGACAAAGCTATTATATATTTGACTAAAAGGTCAGACGTTTGTACTCGTGCATCAAATATTAGAAAAGATGTTTAAGGGCAGTCTCGGAATTAACTTCAAAGGAGTAGAAAAGAAATTGGGCTTTGGGATTGTATGAACTCACCCAAAAGTCAAAGCGTTATTGGGCTAGGGTTGGCCCAAAGTGGTTGGCCTTATTTGGAATTACAAAGTTTTCTAGGGACTAAATGATAATTTTGAGGAATAAAATGGTAAAATAAGAAAAATGTTACGCAAACAATAAAACTAATATATTACTTGTAAGAAAAAAAAAAGGAAAAGTAAAATAAACTAAAATTATAAATTTAATTTTGTCAAATGTTGTTTTTCTTTTTTAATTATCATTCTTAAAAAATTATAGCTTAAATTTTGGTAGATTTTTTAAATGAGGTGTAAATATATCTTCTTATAAAAATCCAAAAACCATGAAAAAAATACCAATTTTTTTTCTTAAAAAAATATAAATTATTAACCTTTGCTTAACAATTAAGATTTAGGAAAAATAATAATTGACATAGAAAATTTAATTCTAAATTCTAATATAAAATATATATAAAAGATAGAAGTAAGATTTTTAAGTTTTAAACATAATTAGAAATCAACCTCTCCTTTTAAAAGTTAAAAAAGAAAATTTCCTTCTAAAAAAATTTAATAAATAACCTAAGAAATATGAAAGTATATATTTAATTTGAGAAAGAAGAGAACTCAACCAAAAAGAATTTGACACGTGTAAAAGGCTTTAAAATGGGACCCACTGAAAATCTGATGCCACGTCATCTCTGGGTTTTTTTTTTTTTTTTTTTTTTTTTTTTTTTTTTTTTTCTTTTCCGTAAAATTAGGTCTCTTTTAGCGAATTAGGGTTTAGGGCTTTAGGTTTTATGTAATTTCCTTTTTTTTTTCTTTTGTTTCCGTCTTTTGACTAACTCGCCTACAAAAATTCCCTTGTGTCGATTCAGAAGATTCCATGGTTTTGGCCTTCCTCAATCCTCCGATTTTCATTAGGGTTTTCGTTTCTCCTTGGCGGCTAGGGTTTTGATTCTTCATTCACTTTGTTGTTTTTCTTTTCGACCTCTTCATTATAAATATATAACTACAACTCTTTCACTTTCGCCATTGTTTTGATTCCTTCTTCCATTGATCTTCATTCCGCTGTTTTCTTTTTATTGATATTTCAAAAAACCTTTTGTTTATTTATCCAAACTCAACTTTAATTTGCCTACTTTTCTTGTTTTCTTGTTTTCTTGTTTTCTTTTTCTTCTTGCCAATTGTTGGTATAAGGGAGGATGATCACGTCGATTGATTGAAATTTCTATTGGGTGGATTCGTTGTTCGTTGTTGATTCATTGTTTTGATTGATTAAAGAGAACTGGGTTTTGTTTTAGAAGATGAGTTTCAATGATATGAGAGGCTCTGTTATACCGCCGCCTCTGCATTCTTATGGTTCTAATGGCGATGCGTCTGGTTGCTGGTCTCAGTTTCCCAGGAATGATCCATTTGATCCACAATCACAATTTGAAGTACAACAGCCTCCGTATAAAAGAGCTAGAAATTCTGAAGAAAACCCATCTAGTCCTATCTCTTATTCAAATCCCTCCTTGAATTCTAGGGGGCACCCACCAAATGCTCCAGTGAATAAAGGAATAAGTAATATATTTTTCAAGACGAGGATGTGTGCGAAATTTAAGCTTGGTTTGTGTAGAAATGGTGCTAGTTGTAACTTTGCTCATGGTGTTGAAGATATGAGACAACCTCCACCAAATTGGCAAGAAATTGTTGGTATAAAGGAGGATGATCAATCAGTAAATAATTGGAATGATGATCAGAAGATAATTCAGAAAATGAAGCTGTGTAGGAAGTTTTATAATGGAGAGGAATGCCCTTATGGAGATAGGTGTAATTTTCTTCATGAAGATCCTGCAAAGTTTAGAGATGATTCTGGTAGGTTTAGGGAGAGTTCAGCTATAAGTATTGGTACTACAGGAACTCCATTGATGAATGGAAGTGATTCTTCTAGTTATATTGAACCTAGCAGGGCAACTTCTTGTTCTGTTTCTGATGCTCTTCGAGCTAATGGAAATGTTAGGCCTTCATTCTGGAAGACAAAGTTATGCACCAAGTGGGAGATTACAGGCCATTGCCCCTTTGGTGATAAGTGCCATTTTGCTCATGGCCAATCTGGTATTCATAGCTCTTTTTCTTCTCTTTTTTGTCTTAATAGTCAAGGAATATAATTCTTTTATCTGGATGGAACCCAATAGTCTGCTTTAACATGTGAATTAAAATTCTGATTAGCCATTTGATGAACTGACAATCATGATATGCCTTGAGTGATCTTTATTGTTAACATAACAATGCCAATCATTTGTTTCTTAATTTGTGGTGATCTGAATATTAGAAAACCATAAACCAAATGGTTTCTGATGGTGGGTTAGTATTTATGTTCTGTCCTTTGTGAAGCTTTGAACATTGTGATTAATGATTTGCATACTACTTTGAGAGATGCTGACTGATACTAATGAATCAGAGTTACAACTATATATTGGACGTGAGGGGGAAGTATCTACTGCTGCCCTAAATGTAAAGCCTCTAATTGTAGCCATGGAAGCATCTTCGAGTTTGACAACCAGTGTACTTCCATCCTCTGCCTTACCGGAGGGCCAGGCAAAGCCAAGTTTGCTGAAATGGAAAGGACCCAAGAAGATAAATCGGATCTATGCCGATTGGCTCGATGATTTGCCTCTATCTCCAAGCTCAACAAGCAAAATGGAGGGTTGAGCTTTTTTTTTTTCAGTTGAAGTTAAAGTTTTTGAAGTTGGTTTGCTGAGGATTCAATTGATTAGTTACAATATGGGAGTTGGGTTGGTGGTGGTTTTTCTGAATTAGATGAAAGGAGTGTAAAAATGTTTTGGTGAGAATTGATTGGGAATATGGATAGAAGAAGAGAGAGTGAGATATACCCTTATTGTTCATTTATTTTGTTACTTCATATTTGTTCATATCCCATAGAAAAACTAGTTTGGATTTTTAATGTAATTCAATATATTTGAGCATTTCTTTCTTACAAATTTTGGACTACTTTTTATTTATTTATTTCTCTTTACCAATGATAACTAGAAATTAAGAAATGGAATTGAGCTTAAGAATATTATTAAAATTATTAACCTTTCTAAGAAAAATATAAAATTTAGGGTACTTTCATCATTTTTGAAATGATGAAAAGATGATTGGAAGAAAAATATAGAAATATAGTATAAAACCGATTGAGATAAGAATGAGAATGTGATTGTAAAAATTATTGATAATCACCTTCATAATGAGAATAAATCAACAAATTGGATATTACAGCTTTATTAGCATTTTTTTTTTTATAAATACTATCAGTAAGAATAAGGGTGGATTATTTTATCGAAATTCAAATTATTTTGTTAATTTGCTTTAAGTTTTTTTAAAATATAAATTATTTTTAAAAGAAATTTCTTAATTATGTTTAACAAAATGGTAAGAAATTAAAATTTTAGGCAAAATGTCAAAAATAATTCTAGAGTTTAGTTTTCATTCGAAACTAAAATTTGAGTTTTGTTTTAATTTAGATTAAGTTTCAAGATATTATAATTTTATTTTAAATTTTAAGATTTAGACGATCTCATTCTTTTATTAAATATTTGATTTTTATATTACTTAAAAAATCAAAACCAAAGATAATTATTATTTAGTGAAAAATAAAGATTAAAAATGTAAAACTTATATTTCCTCAAAGATTAGATTTTTTTTTCTTTCAGAAGAATAGTAATAATAACAATAATAATAACAACCGAGACACGTGGTACTAATCGTACCAACCACCGTTGGCGCGCTCTCTGGGTGTGAGCTTCCCCAATTTCATCAATGGATGAAGTATAGAGATCCAAACAAATGAAATCAACTTCACTTTCCCCTCTTCATTTCAACTCTCACAAATCCTTCCCTTCCGACAATCCCTTCAATCCATCATCTTCATCATCTTCAATCTCTTCTTCCACTTCAATTCCTACAATGTCCATTAATTTACGCTCTCATGCCTTCGCCGGTAACCCCATCAAGTTGAAAACCCCTAAACCCGAAAACCCATTTTCCGCTTCTTCAGCTCTCGAATCTCTCAATTCCCAACTTTTAAACAACACCCACTTCTCTTCTTCCATCAATTTCAAGGTTTTGCCCTTCAAAAAGGGCAGGCCTTTAGCCACTTTCAGTGCTCGACCTAATGATTCCTCCTCTACCTGGCATCTGGGTTGGATTGATTTGACTGATTTCAAGGCTCTGTTTGCTAATTCGACGCTTGAATTGACTGGGGATTTATTTGTCTATTTGGGTTCTTTGGATGAAGAGAATTCCGTTTATTGGGGTATTGATGTTTCGAGTGAGGAGGGTTTGGTTTCTGAATTTGCGAGTAAGTTACTCTGTTTTGTGGAGGTTAGAACTCTTATGGTGGCTTCTGATTGGGCGGATGCTCGAGCTATGGGAGAATTGGCTATTGCTGGTCATGTGAGTGCTTCTCGTCGTTACTTGGCATCTTTGTGTCGTAGCTGTTATAGTTTCCTATGATGCTAGTTCAACTATTCATATTTATTGTTGACTTTATTTTCTTTATTTGAGTGGAGTGTCAACTTAGTTGTGATTGAAATGTTGAGAATTAATGGAGGTGACTACATTAGCCTTAGCTGTGCATTTTAAGGTGTTGAAGTATCGATGTAACTAAATTTACCGTAATTCATAAGCTTAAGCTTTTGGTTTGATTGGTGATTTAGTTGTATGTTTGAATACCTAAAATATAATTTTCTTTCCAAGCCTGCGAGTGTTTTACTTGACGGCCATTGTTTAAGATACAAGCGAGGGGTGGTGATGAAGTATTAATATAATTAAATTTACTGTAACCCATAAGTATAAGTTTTTAGGTTGGATGGTGATCTAACCTCAGGCTTGAAGACTTATATGGTCTGTACTTCTTCACATTGCAATGGGGTTTAGTTTTTGTTTCTGTTCTAAGTCTTCATTTTTAGGGAGGCTATGTTGGTTGGGTTGGTGGTTATCAAAGCAATAAGCCAGTGTTGTTAAGCTTTCAATAGTTCCTGGAGTGAGCTTGTCCTAGGAGATCTTCAGCATGAAAGCCAATCTGGAACCCGAACATTTGCTATGTGTGGCCAACTTTCCTTCTGGTTTTCATTTCTATCTATAAAAAGTTATTCAGAAATCAGTAAATCAATTTATATGCATACACTTTGGTAAATAACTTGATTTCTTTGAGTTGTTCTTTTACTCTCTTTCTTAAGTTATTTAAACTTTGATCAGGCTAGGGCGTTGCTGGAATGGCACCACGTATCCAAATTTTGTGGACACTGTGGAGGAAAAACAGTACCCGTGGAAGCAGGAAAACGGAAGCAATGTTCTAATCCCTTGTGCAAGAAGAAGGTTTATCCTCGTGTTGATCCGGTATGATTAATATTGCACTTCCCCCCACCACCCTTCAAAGAATTTACCAAATTTGATAGATTCTCTAAGCAAGACATTTTATAGCTCTGATTATAGGTGGTCTATGACAGGTAGTCATTATGCTAGTCATTGATAGAGAAAATGATCGTGCACTCTTGAGTAAGCAATCAAGATTTGTTCCACGAATGTGGAGCTGCCTAGCTGGTTTTATAGAGGTACTTTGCTGATTAATCATTGAACAATCTTGTAGAAGGTACAATCTCATGGTAGTTAGAATTAATAGTTGATTCTGATGTTTGAGGATTTAGCCTGGAGAAAGCTTAGAAGAAGCAGTAAAAAGAGAAACATGGGAGGAGACAGGCATTGAAGTAGGGGAAGTTGTCTACCATAGTTCTCAGCCTTGGCCTGGTACAACTTAAGCTTTTGAGCTCCTGGGTTGATTGGTGATTTATCATTTTTTTAATTTTATACTAAAGATGCAACAATTTCAACAGTTAGTGCTCTTAACATCAATTTTACAAGTAGTTTTCTTGATAAGATTGTTTAGTTAGTTAGCTCTCTATGTCTTTTGGTTGGCAAATAATGGAACAAAACTAATATCATCTTCACCACTGAAGGAAAAATCTCTTTTATCATTTCGCTTGTTCTTGGTACTTGGTACCATGATTATTCAAAACTCCTACAACACCATCCTTTCAAACGTTTTAGACAATGATGGACTGGGATGACTAGTTGTTGTTTGTTGCTCTCAGTTTTTCTTTTCTTTTTTCTGTCGCATTGATACTTCCTTGCAATATGAATTAGTAGTAGTTTCTGATAATTCCCTTGTCCTTGAGCAGGTTGATATCTCGTCTTTGTCTCCTCTTAATAAGAAGTTATTTTATCTTATAAATGAAGGAATCTCATCTTCCAAGTATATTGCACTGCACTCTGCATTAACATTTTTTTTCCTTGGTAGGAATGCTCATATTAGTTGTTCATTTTCTTGCATTTCTACTACTTCATACATTTATATGTTCTTTTGTTGTCAGTTGGTCCAAGTAATATGCCATGTCAGTTGATGGTTGGTTTCTTTGCATATGCAAAATCATTTGATATAAATGTGGACAAGGGAGAGTTAGAAGGTACGTAGAACTATCTCCCACATTGCATCATCCCCTATTTATTGTGCATTGATGTTAATTTTGAGTATTTTAACTCTTTTGAGTATGATTACTCTGGAATTCTGACATTTCTTGAGCTTGTTTTAGATGCTCAATGGCACAGCAGAGAGGATGTAAGGAACGCTTTGACGTTTGCAGAATACGAGAAGGCTCAAAGAACTGCAGCAGCAAAGGTCGAGCAAATGTGTAAAGGAGTCGAGCGACAACAAAGCTTATCTTCGGATTTCAATGTCGAAAGTGGTGAACTCGCCCCAATGTTTGTTCCCGGGCCATTCGCAATTGCTCATCATCTCATCTCGTCATGGGTCTATAATGAAGGATCAGGATTGAACAAAGGTAGAAGTTCTTTTTCCAACTTGTAGTTTCAAGGTTATAATTGTTCTTTCAATTATTTTGCTTACTAAAGTCATTCAATGTTGAAAGCTTCTGTTGTAAGTAAATTTTAGCAAACTTTAGTTTCTGAATGTGGAGATGAGAAAGATAGAGATGAAGAGTGAGAGAATCAAGGAGTTTGAAATTTTAGCTTTTATATTATATTTGTTAGCATTTGGTTCAAGAAACTCTTGTCCTTTTGAACTTTCCAGTGTTTTAATGAAGGAGTTATATTCGGTACCATGCACCCGTCTTTGTAAACGTCACCTCAATCACGTTACTAAGAAAGCTTAGAAAATATTCTAAAATGAAGAATAAAGAATTTGCTATATGACAAACTATGGTTAAAACAATTAGATGAATCTTTTTTTTTTCATCAAATTTAAAACATCGGAGAACTTAAAGCTATACAATTTATCTTTCATTCTACATGCTAATTTTTATGAAGTTTTATTTTTAGTTTATAAACACTTTCGATCCTTCAATTTCGATTTAACTTTTATACTTTTAAATTTGCAACACTTTGGTTTAGCTTATAAATTTTAGTTACTTCCAACTTATATCATAAATCGCCAAATTTGTCAACTCATTGATATATCAATCAAAGTGTTCGACATCGATATAAAATATTAATCCATGTCTCTACCAGACATTGATCTTAATACGAAGATATTTGTAAATACAAAGATATATAGACAAAGATACTTGCTAATATAAACATATATAACTTAGTTTAAAAGTTTTTAAAAACAATCTTTAAATATTAATTTAAATATGTTTTCGTGAAAATACTAATCCGTATATCCTTAAAATTGAAATCTCGATATTCATACTAAAACATATATTTCAATCTTGTTAAGTAAATCAGCATCTAAATTATATGATAAGAAAATTCCAAATATAATGTAAATAATAAACATTTTAATTTGTTTTCAAAAATTAAAACTTAACTTAGTAATTTTATTTATTTTTTAAATTCTTGCTTTTTATAATTTTGTTTTAAGATATTTTATCAATTTTTATTTCTAACCTACAAAAAGGGAAAGGAAAAACGAATCCCTCTTATCGCCTCTTTCTATTCTATCTGACTTCGCGCCATCCACCGCCGGGGGACTCTTTCACTAAAGATGATACCGAGGCAATTGCGAACAATCTTCACCGGCGCCGCCGTCATCCTCGGCGGCATTTGCACTCTCAACTTGGCTTCTTTTCTCACTATTCAAACCCTTCGTCTTACTGCTGAAGCCAAACGGGTAATTCTAAACTAAATGTGTATGTTGGAATGAAAGAAGATTCGTAAATTCTGAACCATTTCTTTGATACTATTCTATTGGGTTTTTTGATTTCTCTGCAGAGAAAGATTGCATTGCCCTGTAAAGCTTGTAGAGGAAAAGGATTCTATATATGCAAATTATGCCGAGGAAATGCTGTCATTCAGTGGTCGCCATTGTCTGATCCTATTGCCATGAACCCCTGCGTGTGCCCTACTTGTGAGGGAAACAGGTTATACTTTGACCCCTTTTCATTTGCCCAGGCCTAAATTAATGGCATTTGCATTCTTTTTTATTTACTTAGTAGATTCTCTGTTCATGTCAATTCTTATCCAGATTCTCATGTGGATTATGAAAGTGATGCTGAACCCTAATTATATTTGTGTGTGTTTAGTTTGTTGAGAAAAAGTGAAGAAGGGATAACTCGTCTTAAGTTGAATCAAAACAATCGCTTTAAAAAGTTGAGATTTTAACGCTCTCTCTAATTTGTCCTGTATTGAAATTGACAGATTATAAGCAAAAAAGGGTAATTGGTAAAATTTTGCCTATTTCTGTGAAAGTTTTTGGCTGGGCTTATATTCCATTGGTTTATGTTTTCTGCTGGTGATGTGTTTTTTCACTACTGTTGTTTATTTGCTGCATCATTTGATATTGCAGGGTACAACGTTGCCTAAATTGCCTAGGTAAAGGATATGAAGTATGATTGAACTATGACGTTGACAACAAGTGTGAATTGGCCTATATGTTTCTCAGAAAGTAAGTGATTTATCTTTGTGTTGAATTGGTTATTTGCAGAGTTTTCACTTGATAATAGTAATCTATGGGATCATATAGCTTTTTGTATAATTGTATCGGCTATCATATTAGCAAGAGCACTCTATATCTGATGCTTTTAATCGTCAGTGTATGCTTAGCAATTTTGGGAGGGATTTTAGCAAGATTGCTGTAATTTATGCTTTTGTATAGTTGTATTTGGTCTTCATTTTAGCGAGAAGACTGTATAGTTTGTTGGCAAAGTTGTTCAGTGTACTTGTCACAGATATTAAGCATCAGAAAGTTCTCTTAGTTGTTAAAATTCATTAAGGGGTCTGAAAATGTCGAGGACTTTGTGTACAGAAAAGAAACATCTAGGAGTCAAGTGAACTCTGCTGCACATGGATAGAGCACCAGTGAAACTGCTACTGGACATGTTGTGAGAATATGGCTGTTCTCTAAAACTATCAAAATTAGTGATCTAAATTCATTAACAATTCTATGACTTGTACGATAATTCAACCAACTATGAGTATTACACTCGTATAATCTTATAACCTTATGTAATAGATCTCGATCTTTCTTTATCTAGGCTCTTGGATGTGGCTTACTTTTGCTGCCTGGTTGTTTCTCGTTCGCCAGATAGCCATTAATTCATTATGTTGGCCATCGTAGGATGGCCAATGGTCAAGAAAGGCCACGGTATGAGTTTGATAAATTATTTAGAGGGAATGAGTTCAATCCATAATGACCACTTACCTAGGATTTAATTTCATATGAGTTTCCTTGATTGCAAATGTTGTAGGGTTGGTTGACCCTTGAGATTAAGTCGAAGTGCATGCAAGGTAGCCTCAAAACTCACATATACGAAAAACAAAGAAGATAAACCGTCATGTCCTTTTCACAATTGTAACCTAGCGGTTATAACTTTTTCTTCATTTTTTATCATTATTGGGATATTGTTGATCTGTTTGTAAGGCTCTGGAGTTAATTGATATAATTGCTGGTATGTGTTGTGGGCTTGTGGGGGGCTTGTGGCCTTGTGGGTAACTTGTGAATGCATACAACTAGGATATCTTTGTATACATTTCTGATTCTCCTTTTATTCTTTTTTGGTGTTTTCAGTTTATTTTCTACCCATTGATTGGTGTTTCTTAGCTTTTGGGGTTGGCTTGTAACCTTAAAAGTCTCAGTATGCCAAAGGAGAGGAGACCGTTCTGTGTCTCATCATAGATTAAAATTGTACTCATTTACATGCAGCTTGGTTGGTAGGTGGTAGCATTAATCTGCAAGGACTTTAGAAGCCAAAGTAACTGTAATAGAATGGAAAGGACCCAGATACCCTGACTGCTTTTTTCATAAATTAAAAAGAAAAAGAAAAAGGTTGCTCCAATAAGCAACAATGACAACAAGGGACATTCGATATCATTTTACCTGTTGGTGATGGTTTGTCCACTCTCAGTTTTGGTTCTTTTAAGTTCTTCGATGTAAAATTGATCTGAAGTCTAGCAGGTCTTTTAGAATCCCTGGATTCAAAGGAGTAGAGGACAATTGAACTCTAGAAGACAATAGACTTTGGGGTCTGGAAACTGGATTTTTCTTCGCAGGGAATGAGAAAACTCTTTTTCAGCACGATCATTTCTTACATTGACAATGAAAAAAAAACATTTGATTTTGCTGCTTTGGCACCTTTAAGTGGGGAGGAGTATAAATGAAAACCATTTTCCTGATGCTACCAATAGCTACTTTATCGAGTTTCGGCTGATTGCCTTGAATATTGAACAATGAATATAATAGCAGATGTTTGGTTTCAAGACTGAAGTTGTGAAGTTTAGGACATTGTGAACTCCTGATACCTTCGGCATAAGAAGTTAGTAAGACATAAAATTAATGTGTTTTAGTTGTTAGATCTACAAACTCATTGGACCAAACAATAAGTGGAGTACAAAACTCCATGCTTTTCAATTCCCTACTCCACAACTCATTGACTCAAATACTCTCGGAGGGCTTGTTTAAGTTGTTCGGATCCATTGTCTTCATGATCTGTGATTATTTTATGCTTTAGCTGGAAAGATACATCTCCTTTTATCTTTAACTTATTGCATGTTTTGAAAAAACACCAATAGGTTAATTTTGAGAGTACTGCAGACATCAGTGAAAATGTCTATAGGAGACGACCAGTTTGACTCGAAACATACCAACTAAACTGCCCCCTCCAACACCATTCCAGGTATAAATTCCATCAGAAATCAGCAAAAGCTCGTTAAGCATATATTTTTGCAGAACATCCACACTTGGTTTGCTTCATAAGTGTTAATATCACTATTTTGTTTGTTTTTAATTTGTTCCGTGGGTAAAATATTAGTCTGACAAACTTGAAACATGTGATGGAAGGGAAGGTTGGTTGTTGTTTTGTAGAAAGAAAGAAGGTAGGTTGTTGAAGGTAGAAAAACATGAAAAATGATCTGTCTGTTACATTGAAACCGAAATATGGTGATTGATGGAACATTTAAGATAATAATATTAATTTAGAAAAGGGTAAGTACTTTTTTCTTCTTCTTTTTTTTTTTTTCTTTTGTTGAGTTTACAACAATACATGTGCTTGATCTCTTATGTTATAAAATGTACATTATTCTTGAAATCTTGACGATTTTAAGGGGCACATTTTAAAACTTTAGAAATTGAATGCATTTATTATAAATTAAAAAAAAAAAAAAAAAAAAAAACATCAGAAGGCTGGCAAAAGTGATGTGTGAACTTCTAAGATGAAGATGCTTTCTTGTATATGTGAATTTTTGGTTTATGATATGGTCCAAAAAAGAAATATATATCCCAAAGATCATTGCTTCAAGCTTCATTTTGCTACTATATCATCTTTAATCTTCCTTTATTCTTTTTCTCTCCAACTACCTTGTTAGGTTTTTGTCTAATGTCATCTTTCCAACTATACAATGAAAAGTAGACATAGATTGCCTTAGAGAATAAGAGGATAAAATAACTATTGATTTGAAGGCGTGAAATTGTTATATTTGCAATTGTCTTTAATTTTAATTCATTTTAAGTTTAGATGTTGGATTAAAATATTGAGTATATATATATATGTTTAAATTAATATAGTTGTTGATTTAAAGGAGTCCAATATTAAAACACCTTAATGGTGTTTGTTTTACTTTGTCAAAAGTACTTTTTTGTTCTTTTGAGGAATAATTCTTTGTCAAATAGTTTAAAAACCAAATTTCCATTAAAATATGAAAAGTTAAGAATTTCAATCTATGGAGAATGATTCTTTAATTGAAAATGACACAAAGCAACATGTAAAAGCAATTTGTTTATCCTTTCACAAATGATTAAGATGGTGTATATTCTCATCAACAACCATATTGTAAAATTGTATTCAATTCAATGTGTTTCTTTAGCACATGATATTTTCTAAAAAGTTCAATGATAGTGACCCTATTCTATTTCTATGTAATAATATTAGTTCAATGGTAAAAATAAAATCTTACTTTTTTTTTAATTTATTTTTTTCTACAGAAAATTCGATTATGAATTATAAAAAACTCAGTCATGTTGATACTGAATGTCCTCATTGATGTCGCAAAACATGTAAACTTTTTCTTTCAAAGAAGTAAGTGTGAACTCCAAGGAGTAAGGTAAGAAAAGCTCTCATGTGTAAGAGCACTTTGTTTTGGATTAGTTGACTGCAAGCAGTATCAGAGTAACTATATTCGAACAAATATTAAACCCAGGAATGCAATAGCGAAATTTTAGAAAACCTACACAGCCACAGGATTGAAAAATAGAAAACAATAGCTTCGAACATAACTTGCAAAATAAGAACTCGTAAGAAGAGAAGACTGAGTCGTGTATCATGTTCCCTTTAAGATGTTCCGCGATTCTACCAGTGTGCAAGCAGTTCAAAAATTGTTTGTTCCAATCAGATCCGCATTGGAAGTTGATTAAAATGCTATTACTCTTTTTATTTGGCTTGGAAAACGAAAGCAAAGTTGATCGAAAAAAAAAACATGTTATGAACGGAGAGAAAAACCAAAAAGAAAAAGAAGAGAAGTGTATCCTTATTTTTGAATTCAAATAAAATCTTCCATCAACAAGCAAGATTTTTTAGGGAAATATGAAAGTAAAGTATGTCCTTGTTATTCTAAAAGTTAGGGTTAAACAACCAACATTTTTGGTCTTTCTTTGTTCATGTAGAAAGTTAAATTCATACTCAATACAAAATCTATTATGGTAATTATAGATAAAACTTGTTGGATATATCTAATTTAAAAAGTCAAGTTTTGTGGTCAAATAATCCATTATTCATTTGCTTCATTGCCACCTAGATTTTCAAATTAAGGTTGCTTTGACCTTTTTAGTCTTCTAATAAAGTTTGGTCAAACTTAACTCTATTCCATTTTAAAAGCTTTAGACTTTTTTTTTGTTACAACTTAATTTTAAATTTAGAAATTGCTTTGTTGTTTCTTTCTATTGCCCTCTTTTGTTTCCTACTTAAATTACTTTTTACGTCAATTTCCTCCGTGCTAAGTTCGTGTGAAAATTTCTTTTAAGAATTTTTTCGTGTTTGTTGAATAAGAAACCAATCATCAATATAGAAAATATAGTTCAATAACTAAAATATTTTCTTTATTACTAAACTAACTTTTGTTGGATTCAAAATTACTTCCAGTACGGTACTTACAATTCAAACTTGGTTTAATGTTTGGTTTTGTACTTTAAACGTGTTTTTTGGTACGAGTTACTGTAACTATATTACAAACTTACAAATTCTAAAAGTGATTGTAAGCATTCTAAAAACCACTCCAAATGTATTTGCATCGTGTTCATCACCATCTTCTAATAAGGCATTTTCTAGAGTAGAACCCACAATAAGAAATGGGTTCGAAGTCCGATTATGAAATTCTTGGAAAAAGATGATATATCAAAATATAACTATGATATCAAAATTAGGAACCAACTAGCTCAATGGATAGATTAGGAATATATAAACAAAAAGGTAATTGGATCTAAAAATGTAATTGCATTATAAGACCACAAATGTACACATCAAGGAAGTTTAAATTGACATAACATGAAACCTATTAGTTTGAAAGCATATCGAGGAGCAACAACATTTTATAGGTTATCTAATTACAACAACGAAAAAAATCACTTTATGTCTTAAACATATCCACTGAACATATGAGCTACTTTCAAATATAATATAATGAACCAAAGTATTCAAAATACTACAATCTATCTACGATTAATCATGATAAATATTATGTGTCTATCCATATTATGATAGATATATATGTATTATAGTCTGTCGTAGATAGAATGTGATATTTTGCTATATTTATAGATATTTCTATAAGTTTTACCATATCGAATTCTATCAAACTTCAAACTTAAGATGACTTAAGCATCGACTGAGGCTGAAAGACACTACAAACAGGTGAGTAGCTCTTTCTTACGAGTGACCATGATCTTACCCTTTTATCAACTTAAACATTGCTAACTCATTTCGATTAGACAAACTTGTTCACAACTCAATTGACTTATGACATTCGACGAAATATATATTTATTTTGAATTGTGTAAAAAAAAGTTTAGAAATAAAAAGTTTAGTTTTTTTTTTCTATTATGTATTATATCTCTTAAAAAAAAGATTATTTTTGAGTGTGGGAACATAAGCGTACGATGAAAGAAGAATGAGAAAGCTCATCTAAACAAGCTATTCTTGGGACCTTGGCGACTTGAAACCGTAATTTTATTTTTAAAAAGATATATATATATATATATATATATATATATATATATAATTTTTCGTCGTAAAGCTCAAATTTTTTCTTATTGGGAAATTTTATTGATGAATTTTTTAAGAAAAGGTTTAATGGGATTTTGTAGAATCCAACCGAAAATTACAATCCTCACACTTAAATATCAAATATAAACAAAAATAATAAGGAAAGGCAGAGGCAAATTACAGAAGGCAGTGAAGAATTTTTGTGATAGACAAATTTCTCTCAAATCCCAAGGTCAGTGAAATCTCTTCCTCTTTGCTTCTTCGATTTTTTTCATCGTTTTCTGGGTTCAATTTGTTTCCTTCTTTTACAACCCAGATCAAATTTGCAATGATCCTTAATGTTTACAGTTTCCTTTTTTGTTTCTTGGTTCATCAAAACTCTAATTTTCTGCTTCTTGGGTCAATTTCGATTCCTGACTTGCTATTTGGTTGCTTAGAAAAACAAAAGAAACGTTGAGAAATAATGGGTATTGAATATATTTGTTGATTGTTCTTGTTGTACTAGAGACATTTCGAAATTGAAAGCTAAAACTATGCTACTTTTACTTCTATCAAGTTTATCTTTTAATGTCTACTCTCTGTTTTAATCGTCTTGTAATCAAGGAGCTTTTGAGATTTTGTGATTGTATTTTCGTTTCCGTTTCAGCATTTTTCTTAGCAATCCAATATCTTATGAATGCGAATTCGAAGTCGGTTTGGTCCGATGTTAGTAATGAAGATAGTTTTGGTTAGTTGATGAACAAGCGATTGAAGAAGAAAATACCAAATGGGTTTTTATTTTGTTGTTGTATTCTCGTTAAATAATCCAGATTTGAGAGACGATTGTGTCTTTAAGCTAATTATATTTATTCAAACGTTCAAGATTTCAATTTCCAATTTTACGTTCTTGGGGTTTGTTTTGTTTTTATTTTCTTAATGCTTCGTTACATATGAAATACTCTCTTATATTTTGTTCTTTCTCGTTCCTAGTGTTTCCTTTATTTCGTGTTTTGATATGGGATCTAATCAACTATATACATTATCCATACGAAAGAAATTCTAAAAATCTGTTTTGTGGCATTTGATCATTTTGAGTAATTCATTGCCTACTGAAAGCGTTGTTCTATATTGTTTGTTAGGTGCCTCTACTTATTTAGGCAGCATTTTGTATTGTGATTCTCAAGTTGTTCTTTTTTTTTGGCTGTTTTTCCTTGAAATAAGCAGATAGTTTGCTCTCGTAATTGGTACGCATATCATCAAACATGCGATTCAGGAAAGGCAGTAAAGTGGAAGTGTTGAGCAAAAAGGAGGTGCCCTCAGGTTCCTGGCGTTCTGCTGAGATTATGTCTGGAAGTGGTCACTATTATACTGTTAGATATGACAAATTTGAGGATGGTAGTAATCAAACTGTTGTGGAGAGGGTATCGCGTAAAGCAATTAGGCCTTGTCCACCTTCTCAGGAAATTTTAGAGAATTGGATTCCTGGCGATGTTGTGGAGGTATTTAATGACCGTTCTTGGAAAATGGCCACGGTTTCTGAGGTTTTGGGGAAGAACAACTATGTGGTCAGGTTACTTGGATCTTCTTGTGAGTTTAAGGTCAGCAAGTTCGACATTCGGGCAAGAAGATCTTCACAAGATGACAGATGGGTTTTGATGCACAAGGTAGGAAGCATTGATTACTTTTCAATTATAACTGTTTTGGTTGTTAAAATATCAGATGTTAAGAAGTGTAAAATTTTAGAGGCTAGAATTAATTATATACTATCTTAGTTTTACTTTTCAGCTTGAGTTTGCTGGCTTTGCTGCTGATGAATTAAGCTAGTGCTTAAGTTTTGTTTTTGAAAAAGTTGTATAATATTTAATGCAGTGTAGCTTGTCTTTTTTGAGGTTTGAGAATTATGTTTAGATGAGTTTTGCTTTCATTTAAATTTCACTAAAATGGAAGCATGTATATCAATGTTGTTCGACTGAGGTTCCCTAATGGCTATAATGAGACTATGAGAGAGATTAAAGGCAACATTTTTTTGTTTCCTTCATGGTATGTCATCTCACTGTTTTTTTTCTCCAACGTTGTTTCTGCATACAGATGTCTGGCAATCATGGTGATGATAGCAAGGAAGATGAGAAGGCAAGCACTAGATTTTATGGTCTGAGCTCCCAAGTTCAGAAATGCCAAAATGTTCCTAATTTAATAACCTGGAAAAGGGGACCAAACAATGACTATTCTCAAGCTGAAACAATGGGTAGAGCTGGCTTGAAATGTAGAATATTGAAGAAAAAGCGAAGGTCTCATGAGGTGGTTGGAGGCAATCCATCCATGTTGCACGAGCATGTAAAATCACTTGTTATCCAAAGAGGTATGCTTGGGGGAACATCTGGAGGTGTTTTTTCGGATGGAGCCAAAATTTGTGAAGTGAATGGCGATATGAAGAAACAAATGGGTGTGGGTTACCATTCATTTGAAGAGAACGTTGAACTAAATGATGCTGATAGAGCTACATGCTCAGTTGGTAGTTGCAGCATGTCTAACAGTGACGACCGTGGGTTACCTTGTCATGTTACTATTGGGCGTAATGAAGATACAGATGGTTCTACAAGTGATGCTGAATCTTTTTGTCCTTCGGGATATGGAATAGACGATTTTCTTCTATCCAGAGAAAAGCCATTGGAAGCTGAAGTCCATAGGTTAGAGTTACATGCCTATCGATGCACTATGGAGGCTTTATATGCTTCAGGTCCTTTAAGTTGGGAAAAAGAACTTTTGCTTACTGATCTACGCCTGTCTCTCCATATATCAAACGACGAGCATTTGATGGAAATAAAAAACCTAGTTTCTGCAAGCATTTCAAGTAGATGACAAGTAAAATGCACTTCTCCTCTTCAGGTTTTAAAATTTTTCTGTAGAATACAATAATGATTCTTGTGAATGGCTCCCTCTAATTGTAAAAAGCAATATGAGAATGATCTTTTTTCTCTTTTATTTTATTTTATAATAGCTAGTGGTATAATTTTATAGTGTACAAACAGCTTTATGAAATTGAAATTATCTTAGCTCCTGAAAGTGTTGTGCACTTCTTTTTGTCCATGAATCCATACTATTGTGGATGTTCAATTTAATATCGCTCATGTTCAACAATGTTTGGGGCATAGTTCTAGGAAAACAGTATCGTAACTGAGCTTTGCTAGTTGTTTTGGATAAACTTCGGATGGAATCATTTCTTCACCTTTTTCACATAACCTTTTGCAGAGTCTATCCTGTGATAGCTTTATCATCAGTGTACCACTTGGAACTCTGAGAAATCTCATTTGAGAACATTGTTGATGCATTTGTTCCAGAGTTGAAGTTGGGGGCTTTTGCGTGCCACACTTCTACATGTGTGAATAAGATTCTCTATTCTCTTTGCATGTACAATATGAAATATTTATCTACATTTTTTGGGAAGATGCATTGATTTCATTTTATATGGGTTATAGCATCAATTCAATTAGGACATGCTTGAGCCTGACATCCTTCTCCCTGTTGAGGATTCGACTCATCTTCATGTCTGGGGCTGTTCAAGCTCATTTCTCAGTGGTTGAAACTTGAAAGGTTGTACTTGGAACCTTTATATCATTCTTTTACATATGTCAAATTTTCACAGGAAACCAGACAATGACGTGATTTTCAATTGTTTCATGTATTATACTTCAAAATCCATTGAAGCTTGCTGCTTGTTTCTGTCTCCAGAAGATTGTCATGATAAAATCTATAAAAAAAAGAAAGAAAAGAAAGAGAGAGAGAGAGGCAGCCTCGAAGCATTTAATTTGAAAGGTCTTGATGTTTCATTTGGATATTGTATTGTAGGAGATCTGTTCCTTCAGTGTAAAAGCATTGAACGTTCTGACCGAGAAAAAGGGCATAGTTGTTTCCCTAAGGAAATTTGTTCTGAAGGAACGGCACCTCTAGAATCTAGACTATTAACATTTTTGTTAGTTTAGTGGTCCTGGAAAGTGGGAACTTCAATTTCCCTATAGCTGTTCTATTTTGAAATTGCCTATTTGGAAGATTTTTTTCGGCAGAAAAACACAAGGTTCTGTACATCTTTTGTAAGTATTAAAACTCTTTATCTGCTAGGTTTCTAGGATCTCTGCAGATAACATTGTTTCACTGACCCTCTCTTGACATTGCCGATGCCAACTGTCAATAGTTTACATAAGGGGCTCATGTACAGTATTATAAGTCGAGGCATTGTGATTGTGCCTAATAAGTTAAACTTGTGAAATGCTTGTCTTCTATCTTCTTACTACTCAGGTGGTTACTTAATGAACTCTGCAGTTTTCAGTGGATTATAGCTCTACTTGATGTAGCATCAGTTTATATGTACACATAATGATTCAGCCATACATCTTCTACAAACATCTGCTAAAGGAGATTGAAAACTGACAATGTTTAGGCATATTTTATGATGCCATCCTCAGGTTTTTTTGAGACAACTCCACATCCATGTTCACTCTTATATGTACACCACTAGTTATGGAGCTATCAATTACAATAATTGGATCTGTTTTTCTTCGATGAACATATTGACTAAAAAGTCAGAAACTCAGGAGAGTGAGTTTTCCACTATAGTAAATTTGTATAGTGTAGAATTCAATAATGGCAAGACAACCTGGCATATATTGTACATGATCTAGGTAACATAAAGTAGAATCTATGAACTCTGTTTATTCCTCCTTATCCGTTGCATGTTATGTTACTTTCAGTGTAAAATGAAGGTTAATTTCAAAAGGCTTGATAGTACTCTTTCGTGCATCCTGCAGACATATCAAACTAGAGATGTGTATAGTTCCAGCTCGGCGTTATAGCCAGCGTGGAAGTTGTCTCAAAGCTGTGGGTGGATTTCCCCTCATGCTCCTCAATTGCTTGCAGTTGCATAAGAAGTGAGCATTGCTCTCTAACTATCATGCTTATGTTGAATATTTGAATCCAAACAAGCCTCATCTCATCATTAGTTTATTTGTTTTACTTTCTTTTTAATAGTCGGTGCAGATCATGGCTACTTTAAATAAATTAGTAGAACCACTGTTTAGAAGGGAATTGCAAGTACAAATAACATTAATTTGTTTATACTTCTTTACAGATGCCATCAACCACAATGATTTTTCTTCTTTCTTTCTTCTTCTTCTCTCTCTCCTTTGGCTTTAATGTCCATGCATTTCTCCATTTTCTTGTTCCATCTTTACTTGAGTTGAAGTAAGACCTTAGCAAGGAAGATTCAGAATCTTGACTAGATTTTACTCCATGGCTATTCTTTTAGGAAGAGCATTGTAGTAGCTGTTTGCTGTTTTTGTTAGGCATAGTACAAGAATAGAGCACTTGTTTCTCAATTATTTTGCTTTGTTTCAAAATTTGCCTTCATGAAAACAAAAAACAAACAGGGTATTTTGGCATTGATTGGTACAGATGGGGCAGAGCTTCCTGTTTTTCTTGCTATTTATGTACTGAATTGATCTGATACAGTTTGTCGAGTAATTATTAGATAAATTCTGGTTGAGGTAAAGTCATGCAAGTTACACTTATCTGGTTTATTGTTTGAACTCAAAAAACTTCTGGAGTTTCCATATGATCTGTTTGTTTGGAATGAAGTACTCAGAAGTAAGTTGAAATATGGTTTCATTTTCTGAATATTTAAAATTTGATTTTGCTCTATATATGTTGTCTCTCTTCTATTTTATCCTTTTAACTTTTGGTGCTACTTTTAATCCTTACCATTAAACATTACCTTTAATCCTTTTCATAGAAGTGAGAATCCATATATGTCATATGAAAGTTTTATATTATATCCCATATTTCAATAACCTGGAGTAAATTCAAGGACAATAACTAAATGGGTAGTTTAGACATAAAAAAGAAAAGATCAAAACAATATCCTAAACCTATTGAAAACATTTTGATGGTATAAAAGATTTATGAAACATTTAATGTTTGAAGTAGGTGACATTTAGATATTGAATATGAAGAACCACAATGCCTAACCATCCAACAAGATAGTAATAACCCCACTAAGTTTTGTTGGGTCAGCAGGTCTAGTCTAATCTAATCAATGCATTGTTTGTAACAGTATTATCTTACAACCAAGTCTATTATGCCACTATAAGAAAGTCGTACTTTTGAACTCAAGCTTTTGCTGTTTAATTACTGATGTCCTCTCCTTCAAAAACAGCTTTTTAGTGTAAAGGCTCTTCAACCTCAATGATAAATGCTTCCTCCATTAATGGTTCAATAAATCCCATTGCTGGAGAGTTTTGTTTGTATATTCTTTAACCCCTCTCCCCAATAAGTTACTTCCATTACTAAAGAAGAGTAAACAGATTGATCTATTTTACTCACTTCAACAGATTCAATAACTTTCCGCAGTCTTTTGCACTGCACTCTCATGTGGTGTTTGACGACGATCTAAAGTTCTTGCTGTTTTATTTCGACTTGGATAAATGTAACACCCGAATCTAGAAATGGTACATGAATGAATCTATATATCACATTCGAACGAGAGAAATCTTAAAATTATGAAAGTGTGGTTAAGAAAGAATTAAAAGTTGCAATCTATATCAACAAGGTATACCTTCCTTTTCAATGTCTCAATAATGAAAACTCCAAAGTTAAGTGTGCGCTCAGTTTAGAATAATCTTATGTTGGGTGATTTGATGGTAATTTTCTTAGGAAGCATCTAAGTAAAGATAAAGCATGTTGAAAGGACTCATGGTTCATGAGTATAATCTTCACTCTTAGAAGCAGTTCAAGATAAACAAGGATATTTTGACTCTTGAATGCGGAGTGTAATACACGAAGGAAACGTAAGTAAAAGTCTCCTTTTTCTCTGATTGGTATGTGAACTGTAACATTTAGAATGTATGTATTGATGAAAGTTTGAGGGAGTAACGAGTGAAAAATGAGTAGGAATAATGATTGGCACATGGGAGTTTGGTAAGTTATAGTTAAAACCACATCTTTTCATGAGAATGGAAAAGAGAAGAAATGATTGTAGTTGAAAAACGAGTTTCTGTTTAGAAACAGGGGAATGGGAGGGTATTTGCCAAAAAGCTTAGCTGTAGGGTTATGCAGGTGGAACTGTCATCCAATTAACAAACAAAGCTCAAAGTTTTGGCAATGGAGGAATGAGCAGTGCATTTATGTGGCTCCACGAAATCCTCTCTTATTGTCTCGTTTGCACTTCTTCATCATTGCTATTCCCATGTGGTTTTGCCTCCTCACCACAACTTTACACACAACACAAAAGTGCTTCTCTTCTATTTTCAATTCTATATTCATCTTCATTTCACTGATTTTGTTTATGCTAATTTATCACCACCACCTTTTTTTGTTTTGTAAGATCTTGAATTCAGTGATTTGTTCTTGAAAAATGTTTGAATATCGTTGAAGTTTGTTGAATTATATTCGTTGTACTTTCAATATATGATAAATTTAGTCCTTACTTTTAGTTTATCGTTGATCTTCACTATACATTTTGAAAAGGTATTCACATATTGTATTTTTTTTGTTTGTTTGAAATTTTTATTGTTATTTGACTAATTTCGGTAAAATCTAACTCCAAGAGACTAAATTCGGGATTTACTAGACTGCGAATTCAAAATATATGGATTAAAATGGAATAAATTTCAAACGGTAGGGATTAAAATGATATTTTTAACAAAAAAAAAATTTGAAATATCATTTTAGTTCATGTACTTTAGGTTTCATTTTTTTGTCTATATTTATAATAAACTTCATAATGATCGTGTTGTTAGTTCAGCTAACTTTTTTGAAAAACATTTAATTGTATTAGCCTTGGTATGAATTTACAAGGACGAAAAGGAAAGTATATTGTTTAAGTGAGTTACTATAGATATTGATGGGTATTAAATGGAATGATATATTGGTTTGTGAAAATAATAATAATAATGATAATGTTAATGGGTCATTAGTACAGCTAATTAATTAAATTGTAATATAATCCTAATTTGAATAGTGATTTGTTATGAAAATTGACATTTTAATTGTTGATCTAATATTAATTGATTTGTTGTGAGAAGATGATTGTTTTGATGGCCAATAAATATGAGAGGATCTTGTGTGGTACAATTATCTTAATTTAAGGATTTGTTGTGGAAAATGATGTTTCAATTTATGGGCTTAGATCTTGTTTTGCAAAAAGAGGAAAATATATCTTTTTAGTCCCTACATTTTAAATATAATTTTTATTTAGTCCCTAAATCTTGAAATGTCTATTAAACTTAATTATAGTAGTTTTCCCATTACTAATAAAGTTTCTCAAATCCTTAAAGTATATTTTGAATTAATTAGCTAAAAATTTCACGATAAAGGTCAAAAATTAACATTAATAAACGAACGGTTATAAATTTAAACCGTAAATTTGTAATAAAAATCAAATGGTGATTCAAAACGATGTACGATCAAGAAATGTATATAAAATGATTACTTAAATGTAAGTTTCATGATAATAGGAGGGTCAATTTGGTACAACCTATATTGTATTCTATCTTGTTTTAATAATTTATTATGGAAAGTGACATTTTAATTGGAAGGAAAATTATTGTCTAAAAATATTAATTGTCTTTTTATATCTAATATGTTCTTTAATTTAATTTAATTTAATTTAATTTAGGTGGGTTTGCTAATGGAAAATGACATTTTTATCAATCATTTTAAATCAAGTGATGTATTATATTAAAAGATGATTAGTATTTTAGATTTCTTAATAAATTAAATTGTGAGTGTCTATTTTCATGCAAAAAAGTAATTATTATTAGAGGTCATTTTGATCATCCAGTTGTGTAATAATAATAATGTATGATGAGATCTTAATTTCAATGATTTATTAATGAAAATGATGTTTTTAATTAAATTGTTCCTAATCAAGTGATTTATATTATTGAGTGAAATTAAATCATTGTTTGTGATGTTCTTAAATATATGATTGTCCTCTCTCTTGAAATGTATTAAAGAGCAACATTTTGGTGTGCTAACAACTCTAAGAAGAAAAATTAGAGACAAGATTATATATATATATATATATATATATACTCCTTAATTTTGTTATTTTTTTTAAAAAATACTTCTATTGCTTATTGAAAATTGTTTCAAAAAATATAAATCATTGTTGGATGAAATTGAGCCAAGTTTGTTGGTGACTTGGAATATTGGTTCGGTGATGATGTTCGAGTATCAATTTACGTTCTAGGGTTGTTATTGACCCACCAATTTAGGTCACATAAATTTTCGTCGTAACGTATTTAAGGGTTTCTACTTCAATTTGTAATTTTGAAATCTTAACAAATAAAAGTGAAAGAGTAAATTTAATAACTCTTAGAAAATAATAATATAAATCAGCCTTAACATAAAGTTTGTATTATTAACAACGTCGAGGCAAAAAACATAATTTATCGACCCAAAACATACCGTAAGAAAAAAGAATATCAAAGTTGTTAATATGGACATAACCGCGATCATATAGAATGAATCACTATTTGTTAAATCTTTTGACAATTAATGCACAAGTTTCATAAATGAGATGGTTGTGTTTTTGGAATTGTAGGAATTAATAAGAAACTAAGTAACAATCCCATGAAGCTATGTTTGCATATGAAACAAACTTAAATCCCATGAACCAATGTCTTCATATTAAAACAAACAACTCTAAATACTCATAAAGGCTTATTCTTTTCTCTCTTTTCATGAGCAAAGACAAAGAATTTTGAGCTCTCAGACAAACACAAATTTCAAAATATATATATATATATGTATATAATAAAGCGAACCAAAATATTTACAAAATATAGCAGAATATCATAGTCTATCTATGAATATAGACTGCGATAGACCAAGATACACAAGTAGTAGTCTATTATGATCTATCACAAATAGAATATTGTGATATTTTGGTAAATTTTGTCATTAGAATAATTTTCCTTTTAATCGTCATTCTTTGAACTTTTAGTTCAATTTTAATCTTTATACTTTCAATAAATTTTAAATTTTGTCTCTAAAAAGTTAACTTTTGCGAAAATCGAATAAATGATAAGAAAATTGTCAAAAACAACAAATTTAATAAAATGTTTACAAAACATAACAAAATTTCACATTCTATCAATAATAGATATTGACAGACATTGATATATATATATATATATATATATATATATATATATATGCTTCTATCATTGACGATAATTGAAATTTATCATAATCTACCATCAATATAGAATCTAAAATTTTACTATATTTTATAAACATTTTAGTTTAATTTATGAAATTTTGTTAAAATGTCCCTAAATAATAACTCTTATTCTATTTTAACCCTTTATAATTTAGAAGGTGAAATTGAATTAGGTGTTGCCATTAAATTTTGATATTGTTTAATAATGAGTGAGATTTGCATTAATTTCCAAGTAAATAGAGCTGTCTTTCTCTAATCAAGGCCAGCTAGGCATAAAACCAGCTCATTTCCTTTGATTTCAAGTGTAAAAATTTAAAAATTTAAAAATTTAAAAATTTAAAAATTTAAAACAAAAATTAAAATTATATTTTTTTAAAAAAAATGGTAAATTAGCCAATAAAATATGGAATATTAGAATGTTGATTTTGTCATGTAGTGAAGAAGGAGGAGACAAAGGCTTTGATATTAATGTGAAAGCATGCCAATTGAGACAAACCCATGAGTGAGGGAGAAGCCTTTGTAATAATTAATTAAAAAAATCAAAGTACATCACATTTTATTAATTAATTAATTAATTAATTA
The DNA here is from genome assembly GCF_025177605.1 of Cucumis melo. Lineage (NCBI taxonomy): Eukaryota > Viridiplantae > Streptophyta > Magnoliopsida > Cucurbitales > Cucurbitaceae > Cucumis > Cucumis melo. The sequence goes on from NC_066861.1 coordinate 29,221,032, forward strand.
ATTAAAGTCTTTATTATAAGGTTATAAAGACATGAAATGAAAATGATATTAATTACTTGATCATCATCATCATCATAATATATATATATATATATCATATCCATAAATATTTAAGAAGTGAAGGGGGGAAAGAAATTAAATATATGAAAGTGTGTATGTATGAATTATTATCCAAATCACTTGCCATGTGATAATAATGGTTTTTGTTTCTCTTTTAGCACAAATTTCAAAATCAGTATAGTGATATGATAAGGAAGAATAATCTTTCTAAAAAGAGAGAATAATATGAATATGGCTTAGAGGGAATGAAAATAATTAAGGCCACAAGGTGGGGGGTTTACTATATTGATTATTAGAACCTCACATGCTCTTTGATTCCTTTAACCAAACTTAGCCTTTAAATTAACAAAATATTAATAGTTGATATGAAATCAATAAAGATTTACGGTAATTTACTAACAGTGTATTAGCTATGTAGACAAACGAAGACAATAACAGTTAGTAGAGTTAGAGAGTTTATACGTTGCATTCCTCTAGACGACATACATAAAATATAAGTACAAATACAACTTAGATTTCGAAGACGTTGTTTCTAGATCCCAACTTGCTAATAATAATTAAGACTCCGTGTTTTGGCTATTAAATCGTTACAAGAACGCGGAAATATAAATCTCTCTTTGTAGTCTAGATTTTTTTTTTATTTGATATTTATCCTCACTAAGCACACTTCATTTGGGGAGTATCAAAAAGAACCTAAAGATTAGAGCTTTTCTCTTCAAGATAGCATAGAAGATCCCAAAAGGTAATATACAAAAGGAAAGGATGTTTCTATGAAATCTAACTTCTTATATTATTATTGTTATTATATATATATATATATATATATATATATATATATATATATATATATATATATATATATATAAAATAAATCCCCAAAACTCAAAAGAGAATGCAACAAAAACTTCAAAAAGAAAAAGGTTAATTAATTTGCATGCCTATTTTTTTACGACCATATTGATTGCAGTCATTGCCTTCGCCATTATTGAAATCTTCTTCTATATCTCTCATGAAAGCTTGTTTTCTTTTAGAATTTTCTTAAAGAAGTAAATCAACACGCGTATTTGTTAATTAACAAAGACATGAGAACAATCCATACGGATTAATTATTTTTTCTAATTCAACTTTGTAATTCTCAACTTATTGTTATACTATATCTAGTAATCTATTTTCAAGAACAACCGAGAAGTTATTCTTTTTTAAAGCTAAAAGTGACATATAGTTGAAAAAAGTAATACAATATTTAACCTTATACTTCTATAAGCTGCTATGAAATGTCTTTTGTTTCCTTCTAAAAGAGAAAAAGGGTGTTTTTTTTTATAAATTTTTTTTTGAAACAAGTGAGAAAGAAAATGAGTTGTAATATGCACACCAGCAATGCCTCTTGATTTGGTGACAAAAAGTACAAAACCACAAGAAAGTAAAGTGCTTTTATAATATATATATAAATATATATAATCAATGGGGCACTGTGCTATTATCATTGGAGATTGTAAAATTTTTTGCTAAGAAAAATTCCAAACACAAGGATGTGATTTTAGAAAGTAGATTTTGGAGGGAAGAAAAGATCATACCCATTTCCCAAAGTACTTTTCTTTTTTATTTCTTTAATCCTTATTGGTGAAGGACATTGAAATTAGAGCTTACACCTTCATTTGTGGATCATGAAAGAGTGCTCTTGTGGTTGCCCAAAGTAAGAGCCAATCATGAACAATTCCATTGCTTTTTAAAAAACTCACCTTTTCTTTTCTTTCTTTCATGGGGTTTCTCAAATCTTAACTGGAACCCATGCATCATGATCAAACCTCTCTCTTTGTTAATATTCAATTCTTAACCATCAAAATAAGCAACCCCACATCTTTGCATTGGTAAATGGGAAAGTTTCAAACACAAAAAGGCTTATAATTTTGAAATTTTTTTTAGTTCAACTATAGCAAGAAAATGTATGAACAAATAACCATCGACATTAGAATTGATCGACCGATTTTGAATTAACTTTTTAGGGTTAAAAAGTTTGGTATCAATATTTCGTTTAAGTAGTGAACAAGGTGGTATATATATAGGTTAAAATCAATAAAGATTTAGAATTAAGAAGTTAGAAACAAAAAGCCAAGGGTTGGAAAAAAAGATGATGATGATACAAGAAAAAGAAGTGTAGAAATGGGTGAAAAAAAATATACATTACATACACAAGAGAGAGAGAGAAAAGGGGACACAAGGAATCTGCCTTACCCTAAGTTGTTAGTCTCTCTAAATTCCTAATTCAAAACACAAGATTACATGCCAATAGAGGAGGAAAAAAGGGAGTGGTTGGGTAAAATCCATAGAATAACAATGAAGAAGGTTAGGGCAAATCTTTTCTTCGTTCTTTTGAAGTTTTGCATGAGGTTAGTTTGGGATGATGCATTTGTTGCAAAATATATTGTGGAGGGTTTATGGGTAGTTTGGACATTTCACACTAGGTAGGATATATGGTATTTTCTTGACATGGCATGATCATGACTGTTGATCTTCATGAACTAATGGAGTGGATAATTTCTTGAAGATAATAGGTGCACCATGTCGTGGATAAAGTAGCATTTGAACTGCTGGTGAGTGTTGATAAGAGGGTCCCAATCGAAAAGAGAATTTTTGAAGTATGAGTGCAAGAGCCAACTTTGCTTGCAATATAGCCAAGTTTTGGCCAATACAGGTTCGAGCTCCTAACCCGAACGGAATGAACCCAACTCGATGATTGGCTGCCTTTGCAACACCTTCAGCAAATCGTGCTGGATTGAACTCATTCACATCATTCCCCCATATCGTTTGATCATGATGAACCGCCAAAATCGGTATCAATAACTCAGTGCCACGTGGAAGCATGTAACCACCAAGCTCCACATCAACTTTCGCTTGTCGAATAGTTGCCACTGTCGGTGGATATAACCGTAACGATTCGTTGATGATCATACTCAACTGTCATCGTATCATCACAAACATAGAATAAGCCACACAAAATGTAATTTACTAAAATACCCTTATGATCATAAAATCAAAACAAAAAGGACAACAAAGAAAGAGAAGAAAACCCCTCCCACTATATTTTGCTAGGGGAAAAAAAGGGAGGGAGATAGAAAGTAAAAAAGGAAAAAAAAAATAAAGGGGAAAGAAATTGGTTTTTGTGAGGAAACAAAGAGGGGTCTAATAGATAGAGACATAATGTTTTGTCCTATAATTTTGAATAGATGTGTATAAATAAAAGCATACCATTTTGAGCTTTGTAACATCATCTTTGGAGGGTATGTCACGTGCCCCACACTCCCTTAGTACTTCATCACGTGCCTGTACCTGCCATTGTGGGTGCATTGCCATGAGGATCATTGTCCACGTCAGCAAATTGGATGTGGTCTGTTTGCCAGCAAAGAAAAACCCTTTGCACTCTTCAACAATGTCATTAACAGTGATGGTTGATGATGGAGATGACTTTGATGCCCTAATCATTAACCCTAGCAAATCCTTTGAGCTCGTCTCAATCGAATTCTCTCGTCGTCGGTCGATCAATTTCATCAACGATTTCCTTATTTTTCTACCCAATTTCCACGAATTCACGTTCGTTCTCGTAGGTAAGAATCTAATCATTCATCAAAATTCGATAAAATTAACATTAGTTAGTGTAAAACATTCTTGAATTCTAAAGGATGACATTGTTGACGGATCGAATAAGCAGTAATAGTAGTCGTAGTAGTACCGATAACCCGGGATGAAAACTTTTTCAAAGGCTTGAGAAGCAAGGACCATTTGTTGGGCTTGTAACCGAAAAATGGCTTTTCCATCTTCATAGCTTGAGCCAAATGCTGTTCTAGTGATGACATCTTCGGTTAGGGTTTGGAACCATTCGGATACTTCAATTTCCACCTCATCGGAATCTGCTGACGTCATTAATGCTGACCATTTCTCCAGCATGTCCACAACACTTTTTGCCATCACTGGAATCAACAACTAATCCAAACAACCAATAGAAAAATCCATAAGAAAACAAACCGTCTTCTTTGAAACCCCATTTGAAGAAAAAAAGAAAAAAGAAAAAAAAAGAACTTTTTTGTATCCGAAATTGAAAACCCATAAGAAAAAATTGAATTCTATGGAACTCCATTTTTTTAAAAATGATTTTTTTAAAACCCCATTGTAAAAAAATTGAGTTTTTTTTTAAACCCCATTTAAAAAAAAAAAAAAAGCTATTTCCTTAAAACCCATTAGAAAAAAGGGAAAACCCATAAGAAATAATTGATTTTTTTTGAACCCCCAACTGAAAAAATGAAACCCCAAAAGAAAAAAAAGTGATTTTTTTGAGACCCCATTTGAAAATAAAGGAATTCCATAAGAAAATAAAATCATTTTTTAAAACCCATTTGAGAAAAATGAATAAGAGAGAGAAAGAGAAAGAGAAAGAGAAGAATAAAAGAAAGAAGGTTTTATTTACTTTGAGATTGTCCATGTGAAAGGAAGGAGAGATGATCTTGCGATGAAGAGCCCATTTTTGGCCTTTGAGGCTAAGAAGTCCATCACCTTCTAGCTGTTTAACAAGTGGGTGTGGTTCATTTTTCTCACAAAATTCTGATTTCGATGTGAATATTTCTCTTATCAAATCTGGATCAGACACTGCCAATCTCACCGTCGGTCCAAACCACACTAGAAATTTTGACCCTTTTTTTCACAATAATACACGAACAAAACCAATTACTAACTTTCTAGATTTTCCCTATCCATATCAATAAATTAAAAGAAAAAGACGATGCATTCTAACTCAAAACAACAATCTAGCTCGTCAAATAGTCATTATATACAACAAATTTTACAAAAGGAAGATCAGAACAGCTTTTTTTGTAGGGAGGAGAAGAGAGAAGAGAGAAGAGGGAGAAATTAAAATACATACCATAAATTTTCTTCCAATGATGGTAAAAAGGAAGAACACGAGGGAGAATATTATGAGAAGAATTAGGAAAAGAATGATCGGAAGAAGCTTTGATCATCATCCCGACGAGTTCCTTAACATTTCCAATGAAGAAACGATAGGGAGGGCCACGAATTCCTTGTCGGAAGAAATGTTGTTCGATTCTTCTCGGCCGCCACCAGAGAACCACCACCGCCCTTAGAAGCAGCACGAACAAAAACCAACAGAAAATCCAACCGACCACCATAATTGTGCAAAATGAAAATTTGGTGTTGTGTGTATGTTTGTTTATAATGGTTTTGGGGTTTAGGCAGTAGAAGAAGTAAGGAGTAGCTCTGTGAGTTGAGGATTTAAATACTATAAAATGAAAGATGAGGGAGAATTTCTTTTCTTTTTCCTTTTTTTTTTTTTTAAGGGAAAGGCAAGGCCAGCGGCGTAGGGGCCGCCATTGGAATGCTAAGGGTCAACCAACAATAGGAAGAGGGGGGTCACTATAAATCTTCCATTTTTCTAAAACTATTTTCCTCCTTAACTTTTCGAAAGAAAATAAAATTCTAAGTGGATTTCAAAATTAGTAGAATGGTACTCTCAAATTTATACAACCAGTAAAATCGAATGCTTAAAGTAGAAACTGTAACAATTTGTATGAGTTTTAAGGTTTAAATATTTTTATCACTTGTTGGTTTATATTTTAATTCTTGTACAAGTTTCATGGAGTTTTACGTTGGTGAAGTAACTGAAAGAAAAGTTGATGGATCCAGAGATATATTCTTAAATTGGAGCCTAATAGAGCTTATCTTCTCCTTAAAACAATGTATTATTTTATATGTCATTTTTTTAAAAAAAAAAATTGTATAATGGTAAGATAATGCATAGAATAATGTATGTTTTTATAGAATAAGTATTGAGTTTCAAAATTAAATGTATAATTTTTAAATTTAAATTAATAGATAAGTGTACATCAGTCTCTATCACCAATAGAATATGAAATTTTGTTATATTTTATGAATAATATTTTTTTAATTATTTATATCCATTTTTCTATTTTATATTTAATAAGTCTCTATAGTCACTAGATCTACCAATTTCCTTTCATGTTGCAAAAAAAAAAATATATATTTACAAAATTAGAATAAAATTCAAATTTTGATTTCAAACAAAAGGATGGTTAAAAATGGGAGGTTAAATTACAAATTTTTTTAAAAATAAAATTATTATAGTGTATTTAAAAAAATAAAATAAAATGCTTACTAAAACAGTGAGCCTAAAAGGAATGTTATATTGCATTTAGTAATTATCTTTTTGTTAAAATACAAAAAGAAGAGTAAATTAAGTTAAAAATAAATAATAATTCATCATCCAATAAAATTAAATAATATCATATTAAAGACAAAATTCTCTCTTATATTATAAGAAAAAAAAAAAGAATTTCCCAGATATTACTCTCTACTCCAAACCCATTTTTTTAAAAAAATTTAATTTAAAAATTAGTAATTGATATAAATATTTAGTGATTAATTTTTTTGTCCAACCCACAATAAATATATCCTTCTCTTGATGTGGATCCAACTCAGGTCAAACGTACAAAGTTATTAATAACACAACATCATCAATTTAATAATGTATACAAATATTAATCTCTAACTCTCTCTCTTCTCTCTCTCTCTATATATGTATATTTATAAGTTAATCAAAGTATATATTATATTAAGATAGGACATTCTAATTAAAAAACGTGCCCCATTTTTGTATTATGGTACTTTGTTGTAGAATAAATGCAATTAATTATTTTAACTTCCCAAGGGGAAAATATAAATAAATATGTAATTAGAATTAATTTTAATGGATTTTAACTCTCAAAGTTTCTTTCTTTCTTTTTTTTTTTCTTTTTGTTTTAATTTTCTCTCTTATTTTTTTTTCAAAAAATGATTGGGAGTTGACAGAGAAGCATGAGTTGTGCATATTGATTCACATACCTAATTGGGATCTTCTTCATGTTGTTTTAATTTAATTGATTAGTTAATAATAATAATAATAATAATAATAATAATAATAATGAAATTTTGGACCATAAAACAAGGATATTATGAACAAATTTAATATGGGAATTGCAATGATAAATGGGGAGTATTAATTATTTGATTTCTCAATTGACTTTAATGAATTTGAGAGAGAGAGAGAGAGAGAGAGAGAGAGAGAGTAGTGTCCTTGTAGGGGAAGAGATTGTTGGATATGACCAATTAACAGTTAATATTTTGTTTATTTATTGGATTAACAAATTTAAAGTCTAATCTCTTGTTAATGTTGTTGTACATCCATCCATTATTTGTCTTAATTATAAATTAACAGTACATCCATTTTGTTAAACTTTTTTTTTATTTTATTATTTTTTAAATATAAAGGTGTTTGTTTGTGTGTGTGTGTGTGTATATATATATATAAGGATTAAATATTTGAATTTTTGTGGAGTGGTAGAATCTAGTTAATAGATAATTTTTTTTGGCAAACTATCTTTTTATAGTCTTTAAATTTTGATGAATATGTGTTTTTTGGTCTCTTAGTTTTGAAAATAGACATTTTTAGTCTCAAGTTTATAATAATAGACTCATTTGGTTCTCGAGTTTTCAAAATGTACTCCTTTAGTTCTTGAGTTTTATAAAATGGGTTTATAAGATCTTTAAGAGTATTTTATGTTTGAAAATATTTTTCTAGAAGATATTATTTGTAGAAGTTATTCTTCTAAGTCATATAATTATTGAAAATAAAAGTATAAAGTTATTTGAGGGACTTTTTAAACCTATTTTTAAAAACTCGAGACTAAAAAAAATGCACTTTGAAAACTCGGGACCAAATGAATCTATTCTTATAAACCTACGAACTAAAAACTATTTTTTCCTTTTCTCTTTTCTTTTTTCTTTTTAAATTTAGAATTTTCTCGTAAACACAATTTCTTAAGTTAGGGTTAGATATGTGATTTTCCAATATTTGATCCAAATCTAAGAAGAGAGAATATTAAAATGTGTGGTTTTTTTTAATTTTATTTAGGTTATTCTTTTAATGGATAAAAGATTCACCTTTCCTTATTTTCCCTTTTAGGGAAGATAAAAAAAGATTCACATTCACATACAACTTTTTGGTTAGCCTTTTTCAAGCCATACATTTCCAAGTCAAAAAGATTTTATTTACTAACTTTTAAAAAATAAATTATATAAAATATGCATCTTTATAACATTAGAAAAAAATCATTGTGATCAATTTTTATGCCCTAACAGTAAATATTTAACTTGATTTAACAAAGAGTTAGGATTTTGTTCGATCAATGGTAACGATTTACCCAATAACTTAATTTTTTATAACATATATTCTCAACCATGAAGTCAAAAGGGGACTGTTTGAACTTCAAAAAAAAAAGAAAAGAAAAAGAATAGCTAAAGTTTCAAATATTCTATTGGTTTAAGGAATTTTCAAGAAAAGGAATGAAGTTTCACATTGAATTGAATGACAATTTGGTCTTAATTTGTGTTCTAATTCAGAAAATTCTAAATAGTCAATAAAGAACAAATTAGAAACCTCTTTGTGATTGTATTTGTATGTTTATCTAGGGAATGATTGAGAAGAAATAAATTCGAACTTTCCCACATTATAATTTTGTTCATGTTTATATGTATAAATGATTAGCTCATTGATTTTCAAAACCCCACTTTTTTTTTTCTTTCTATATATACATTCAAGTAATTTAATATTATAATTTGGCCCAAATCTTTCTTTCATAATATAAAAAAAAATCTCAATTATATATACACACACACACACACATACATATAATTATGATTAAATGATTCAAAAATCATTGGACATGTATATGTAGAGATTTTCTTTTGATGAAAACATTAATGGTTTTTTAGGCTCCAAACCATTTATTAGAATGAAGTTTTGTTTTAGGTCTAAATTTTATTTGGGTTATCAATATATCAAAAATATTCCAAATAAGTTTTTCATTTGTATAAAAATGCATTGCTAAAGGGATATTAAAATTTGTGGAAATTTGTTAACTTTTTCTAATTAGAAAATTGTGGAAATGTATGTCCACTTGGAAAATAGTTTGGTCGTCTTCAAATCTCGATCTTTGTTTAAATCATTACCAAGATCAAAAGTTCAATTTCTCCTCAAAATAATCGAACGAATGTCTACATCAAAGGAAAAGTTCTGAAACATTTATAAAAAGTCAGTAGTAAATGTTTGCAATTTTTAAAAGAACGTGAGAGTTTTTTAATAACAAATGACAAAAACTTAGGAGTACTACTTTTATCCTTAACTTTAAACTACAACGACACGTAGGAAAAAAAAAATTAAGGTCAAACTTACAAGATAAAACGTCCTGATCGATCCATAAATACTTTCTATTACAAAAAAACTTATAAGGGCGTTTTATAAATCGAGAAGACTAATTCTAATAATAATTTGATCAAAATGGGAGGGCTAAAAGGAAAAACTAAAACATAGTGATATGCTTTTATATATAATTTTGGTTGGAGAAGGTGAAAAGGGGAACACAATGTGTAAAGGTAATTGAAATTGGGTTCCAACCTTTGTGCCTTTTTTTTTTTCTTTTTTAATTTTCAAATGTAAAATTGTTTTAAGAGAGAAAGAGAAAGAGAAAGGCACAAAGGAGGTTGTCGTTTTGGAATGTTGCTCTTAAATTAGAGCACATGGGAACAAGGCTGTCTATTTTTAGGGTTTGTTTGTGTGGCTTAGGTGGGGAAATATGCTATGTAGTTGACCCAACATTGGGGTACCCACACAAAGGCATCTATCCCTAATCTTGTCCTAATAATACCAAAACATCTTGGGACCTTATGCCCCTTCCCTCTTATATATTGGGTCCTATGTCCTTCAATTTTTTAAGCACACACACTATACCAACTTGATCAATAATAATTACTAAATTAATAGACATACTTTACCTAAATTAAACTAAACTTATAATATATCTGTCCAAAATTCTAATTACTTTCGTCTCACTCTTTTCTCAAAATATTAAAAGAGTGCTTCTCCTACAAGGAAGCAATGTATCCTTCTTCTAAGTAGTATTATAATAAGAGTTCGTGTGTTTTTGGTTTCATAACATCCAAATTTGAAGGTCTTAGGTTTCGTATATTAGCTCAATATTGAGCAAGTGATAATATAATGCTTTAAGAAAAATGTTTTTGCTTTTGTGGGTGCGATCATACCAGCACTAATGCACCGGATCCCGTCAGAACTCTGTAGTTAAGCATGCTTGGGCGAGAGTAGTACTAAGTTGGGTGAGACCACTTGGTAAGTCCTCGTGTTGCACCCCATTTAAGAAAATGCTTTTGTAGTTGGGGGTCGTAGAGAGATTATATGTGATATTTTACTAATTTTTCACATAGTGGTCTTTTGAATTTTTTTTTTTTTTTTGTTAGTAAAAACGACTCCCTAACATTTTTTTTATTTGTTTATAGAAGAATGCTTCAGAACCTCATGATCAGTGTAAATAAAATGAGTAAATACATTGAGACTATAACAAAGAAGAGACTAGAGCAAAGCTTTTCGATTCAGAAATAGAAAAAAAAAACAACATAACTAAAAAGAAATTGTTTAGTTTCTTCTTGTTGGGATTATAATATCTTCTAAAAAAGTTGAACTTTTGTATGATCTTTAAAATTTCTATTGTTGCGTTCTAATCTTGTATGTATTATAGAATCACACCAATAACGAAAAAGACATGTTTAGCCTTTTCATACTACACGATTTGGAAAAATATGTCATTAAATCATTGATGGAAAACGAATAATCGAATTTCAATAAAAAAAAATTAAAATTTTTGATAGGATAATGAATTTCAATATGAATTTTGGAAATAGATGAGATAAGGTTTATAGTAAATAATACATAAGTCCCTACCTTTATGTAAAATTTGTAGATATTTTTTATAAAAAAATTAATAAAAAAAATTAAATTGGGGAAAATAAATTGTGAAAGTTAATGGGGTTGAGACCCACCAATTTGTTTGGTCTAAAAAATGCATGTAATACTCAAGAAAACACAAACCCTAAAATTGTGGAGGCACAAACAAATTACAAAGGTACATAATTTGTAAGAAAAGAAAAACAAGTGCATGTGGCTCTAGGGTATATACATATTTATAGGGTTCAACTATAGGGCCAATTATTTTTCAGTGTTATATGCAACATTTTGGTGATAAGATATGTATATATATATATAAAGGTTTATATCCTCATTTTGAGCATTATTATAGCATAATTTACTTAAGTTTATATAGTTCCATCCTCTCCCAAAGCCTTCGTATAGTATAGTTGTAAAAAATATTACTCCCTATGTAAATATTTAGTCATGTTTAAAAGTAACGGGTTTCATTTAGTTATGTTTGTTGTTATTTTTCATATGTTTCTTTTTTTTATTATTATTTGTAACTATAATGAAGTGTGAATACGGACTCTATAGTGAAATTTGTAATCAGCAAATAATGCAATTTTCAATGTAAGAAGGAAATTATCATTCTGATTACGTTTGATTATTACGTGGGATCCACGTCATTTATCCTTTTTATTTAGAACCATATTCATTAATGTTTTAATATATTAAATAATATCTTCTTATTAAATAAAACAACTATAGATTTGTTTCAAACATAAATATTTTGTTTAATGTATCTATATTCTATAGGAAGATCTATACTATACATTTTTCTTCTTTTTTCTTTCCCCTTTCAAATGATTTGTTTTTGTAAATTGGAATTATGCATTTTTTTTAGTTTAATTTGATTGTTCATTGTTTTAATTGTAAGTATTTTAGTAATATAAATGATAAATATGTTTTAATTTCTATTTAGAAATACAGTGTGAAAATCGAAACTATTTACGATATAAAGCAAAATCAATTTTTTAGTTTATATAAGTATTTTAATTTGCTATATTGGGTAAATAATTTTAATCTTTTTGCTATTATAAATTTCTCAATGTAATTATTTATTTATCATGTTTTAATTGATTAGAAATCAATAGATGGTGTGGGTTATCTATTTTAAAATTAACATTTTACGAGTTTCCTTAACACCAAAATATTTTGTAGAGTCCAATAACTTGTCCCGTGAAAATAAATCGAAACGAACATCAATTCGTCCATTCAACCGAAACCTTAAAAGTTTACGTAAAAAGAGATTGTTACATAAAATTCAATTTTATGATAAACCGATTTCAATACAAGAGAATTTAAGTGGGAAACTTACTCATGCTTTACTGTTTGAATTTTTTAAACTAAACTTTTTTTAAGTCAAATTCTTAGTCAAAGTTAAAAAGGAAAAACAAAATTTAAAACCTACTCATTTTTTAAAATAATGGTTAAAAATAGATAATAATAATAATAATAATTTTTTTTTTTTTTTTGAAGAAACAAATAGGAAATTTCATGTTCACTTCATCACGCCAGGTTTAAAGAGAAAAAATCCAAAAATAGAAAAAAAAAAAAAAAAAGAAGATGATAAAACTATTTATTTATTTTATTGCAAGTTCCCAAATATTTATTATTATTTTTTTAGACAAAAGCAAAAAAGGAAATATATTATATATATATATATATATATAATTTCCCACATCATGATTAGGAAATAAATAAAAAAGAAAGAAAGAAAAATCAATAAAGGCAGCTGCGGACCATTTCTCATTAACTGTGGAATGGGAGACCTTCCCTTATGCTTAGTATTTGTCACTTTCTTAAACCTATTTTTCCCTATTCTTTTTCCATTTCACTGTTTTCTTTCTTTCTTTTAATTTTCATTTTCATTAATGAATGCCCCACTTCTTCTTCTATTCTTTTTTTCTTTTAAGAAACTTATTTTACTTAATGTCGTAATAATAAATAATCTATTAGTTATATATATATATATATATATACACACACACGTGTGTGTGTGAAACAAAATCATGAGGAGATTGATCAATATTATCTAGGGTAGAAGAACAAGATGATGATTTTTAGGGTTTTTCTTTTTATGTGTTTGAGAATTCAAAATTTCTTGCTATCAAGTATGGGGTAACATAATTGCTCGAATTTAAGAAGAATACATCGATGAACCAAGATTAATTATATTCGAATGAAAGGGATCTAAACAATATGAAAAGGAAAGTTATATATTACCTATATATACTAATAAAGTACACATTGATCATTTTTTTTTTAATTACGATTAACTAATTAGAGCAGTTTTATGTTGGATGACCTCCTGAGAGTTTTCTAGAAAGTATGTGAGTTAAAAGTTGATAAAACTTGTTGAAAGCTCTCCTACATGTTGAGAGAAAATGCAATATCTTTGACTTACCTCCATGGATAAACTTGCGCTAATTCGTTAAATCTTTTTTTTCTCTTAGTCCTGTAGCATGTAGAGATATATGTGAAAAGAATGATTCATTTAGATTAACATAGTCAACGATAAAAACGTTATCGTTATAGATTGTCAACATATACCTCATGCATCCATAATAAAATCATCGTATATAAACCCTTCATTTTCAAAATTATCATATTTTTCATAATCACAGAATCTATCAAATGACACTACAGTCAATTCTTTGAATTTCGTCATATGTCATCTCAATCATTATAATATCTTAGGAAAGATATGGATTCAACAAGCAAAATCAAGTTTCAATTATATGTTTAGTGAATCTATTAGGGTATCGAGTGAAAACTAGCTAGAGTTGGGTTTTTTTTTTTTTTCCTTTTTTGTAGTAATAGATAATTGAGTTGGCTCCCTATCTCCAAACCTACTTAATCTATCGCAATATCTTAGAATTATAATTTATTATATGCAAAGAATTTGAGGAGTACAATGGTCAAGTACATGGAACAACACTTTAATGTGTCAATTAGTAAAAGCATTCAAAAGCTTGATTTAACTCTCAAAGACACGCGCAATCAATCCCTTCACTAATTAGGCCAAAATAGCTTCTCTCTATAACTTTTTTTTTTCTTTGCTATCGAAAAGGGAGGGGACCCCATTTTTTCTTTCTTATATTTATTGAAAAAGATTTTAACTTTTTATAATCTTTTACCAATCATAAATAAAAGTTTTGTCAATAAACTAATCATCGATGAATATTACAAGTCATATAGCGATGATCATAATAATATAGAATCTTTTAAAGAAGTCGCACGTAATTTAAATTTTCAAATGATTCGACAGAAAGTTTATAAAAGATGATTTCCTACTTGTTAAGAACAATTATTTGAATAAATTTTGATCCAAAATGTCTAAAAGAAGAAAAGAAAAGAAATGGGAAATTACCGTAAAATTAAATCTTGGGGCAATAGATTTTGAAAATTAGTTTTAACAACTTTGAAAGAAACATATGATCTTCTAGGGGTATATAGAGTAGCTAATAGAACTCCACTTAATTTCACTCATTCTGGCAGAAAAATCCATTTCTCATTGTGTAGTTACATCAATCATATATAACACATAACATTGAGAATTTCCCAATGGAATAATTTTGTTTTGTACCCAAAGCAAAATAATAATAAAATTGACATCATCATAAAACTAGCTTTATTATTGTTGTTATTATTATTATTATTTTCCCCATGGTTGTGACAAGTACTTCACAGCTGCAAACACTGTCTTTTTTAATGTGTGCAGCCAATTGTCAAATCTTTGGGTCAAAGAGAAAAAACCCATAAACAAATCTTCACCATCCATTTGTCATCAAATTATTTGAAGTTTGTCCACATCAAGGAGCCTCAAACCTTTCTATATCATCTATTAATGGATTAGATTAGGCAAACATCATAAGTCCCTTTACCTATTCTTTTTTTTTTTCTTTTCAAAATAATAATAATAATATATAAGTCCCTTTACCAAGTTAGCATTATATAGTTAATGCACAATTTGGAGTTATAAAATATAGAATGAAATTTGAGTTTTATTATAAAATTTATGAATTTAGAATAAGTGTTGATTGAGTTTGGTTTATGGATAAAAAGAATATATAGGATAGTTATGGCTAACATCGTTTACGTAATCTATGATTTCTTTTAAAATGCAATAATGAAGAATAAAAAAACAAATTTTGACAATTTGTATTGAAGTTTATATTTTAGGGTTTAGGAACATTTAACGTATCTTAAAAAAAAAGGTTACGTTATTTTTAAATTATTAATTTTATTCTAACCTATTTGTATTTGTTGCTTTTTCTAAAGCTCACACAAGAGCAATTGCTTTGTACAAAAGGTAATAGATATGCATATTCAACCTTTTCTTTAAGGAAGATAAAGAAAGCATATAGGAATATTTAATTCGACAAAGATTCGAGTTCATGATGAAAAAATTGATCAAAGAGAGTACTATCACATACAAAATGTAAGCTTTATATCGAGATGATAAATCATTAAAAGTGCAAGTGTAAAAACTATAATTTTAACTTCTCTTAATTTTTCCAATATAGGATCCTCAAAATGGTGGGTACGGTGGTGGTCTTTTGAGTTCTCACCATTTTTTGATCTTCGATGTAGAGTTGAGTTTCATAAGCTTTGATACCATATTAAATACACAGTAGTTTGTTATTTCAATGAATATAATACTAACTTTTTTGTCTTACACGTTTAGTAACATTTATATTTAAAAAAAATTGCAAATATAACAAAATATATTAACGATTAGATTCAATCTCTAATATTCTCCACAAGAGTTGGATTTAAAATATGTTATCATTACAAATTCTTTTACATTTAAATAAACATATATCACCTAAGATTTTGTAATTAATCTCTCGGGCTTCATTCTAGCCTTTTATATCAATAAATTATCCTAGTGAAGTCCTAGGTTTTTAGCTCTCGCTGTTTTTTTGTTTTAAAATATATATATATATACACACACTTAAGATTTTGAATTTGATTGTCATATTTAAAATTATTAAACCTTAGATAACGTGAAGTTTCGGTCAAAAATAGGACGAAGTTTATTGATGTTTTTGAGTGTAGAATCTCAGAAAAGACAAGATGTGTGAGAGAGAAATGAAGTATATTTTTGGTTATGTGTGTGTATGTGTGTATGTATATGTATATATATATATATATATATATATATTATATAGAATGAAAAGAGAGGAAGGGAATATTAAAAAGGACAAGGAATCAGGTGAGGTGTTTTTGAGTACAAAGATAACAACCTCTGAGATATTGGCAGAAAAATTAATTGTTTTTCATATGGGAAAAATATTTATTTGTACTTTTTTAAAATTTTATTTATGGATTTTCACATTCTCTTGTGAATGTGAAGAGATGAGATGAGATGAGATTGAGATGAGATAGTGTGTCAGTGGGGTTTTTCTTTTCTTCTTCACTTTTTCAGTTAAAAACTCATCTTTTCAAATGAGGTTTCACTGCCACCACCCCATCATCATCATCATCCCCAATTTCACTTTTTCTTTTATCCCTTCAAGAGATTTTTCTCAAGTTCCCTTTTTAGGATATTTTTCCTCTAATAAATTTGTTTCAAAGTTATAGACAATTATTATAAGTTTAGGGTAAAATATTATAACAGTTTGTATACTCTGAGTTTGAAGAATCTATTTTAACATTTTAACAGTTAATTAAAATTTAGGAATGATTCTTGTGAGAGTTCTTTTCAAATATTACAAAATGAATTATATATTTAAAGTACGTAAATATTTAAGATATATATCTTTAGATGGGTATAGTTTTTAAAAGAACATAATTGGTAAAACTTCACCATTGAAGCCATCAATTCAATGGAAATGATGACTAAATTACAAAGATCTAAAAGTTTGGTTTTTTGAAACTCTTCGTTTTGAATATATATATAAAAGTTAAAAGTAAACATAAATTTCTAAATATGTATATATAAAAAAGTAGGTGTTTTTATTTTAAAAAAGAAAAAAGATAGGAACTCTTAACAAGCTAATAATCAAGTGTGAAAGGGTAAATGATTTGTTTATTGATTTGTGTATTTTAATATATTGATTTTGCCAAAATATTGAAGGTAAAACCAAGCACAAGGTGCTACAATTCTATGCTTATGTTTTGTCCCTTTTAAACCATTCTTGTCCCTTCTCATCTCTCCCTAAGTGTTCACGTTTACTGTTGGTAAAGGCTCTCTCTACACTTTTTTTTTTATTAACCCTAAAAGGGATCCTTTGGTTAAAAGAGAGAAAAAATATTCGTTAGGGTTAGGTTTCTCGGTGACGAAGTTTACTCTTTTAATATACGTACGTGTCTGAGCCAACTTACATGCACTCCAACTAATCTCACAAAACAACTCATTTAATCATACAACATTTGTGTGTCGAGAAAACTCATAGAATATTAAATTATAAGTAGGTAGTGATCATCATCTTCATCCTTTATTCAAACTCAATGTCTTTTGTAAAAATTACTTGTGTGTTGGTTTCATGAGTTTGAAATAAATGCAAAGGTTAACCAAAGTCGAGAATAAGTGTGATTAATTTTCACACACATATATATAATCAAAAAGATAGATTGTGCAACTTCAAATCACTTTTGGAGCTTGTGAATTAGAGATTCACATATTTAAAAAGATTTTTAGGTTTTTTTCAAATTATAATTTATTTTCATATTATAGATCATGACTCGAATGTTTTTTTAAGGAAAAATATAGATTATTTATGTATAGGAAATGCTTTTAAATATAGCAAAATGAAACTTGTTTATAAATATAGAAAAATTTTACTTTCTATATGGTTAGTAGATTGCGATATATACAGATAGATATAAATTATTTTAGTGGTAGACCCTAATAAATGTATATCTAAATCTATCATCGTTTGTTACATAAAGAAAATCAAAGTTATATTTATAAATATTTTTAACGGTTTTATCATTTAAAACAAATTTCTTTATATATATGAACAACTAATAAATGAATCTTTGTTAAATTACAAGTTTGGTACCGAGTGCAAGAATTTCATCATTCAATTACAAGTCTCTCTTTTTTTTTTTTTTTTTTGAAAAAACCTAATAGGTTTATAATTTTTTTAAAAAATGTTGATTAAGTAAAGGACCTATATTAAAATACAAGATCGAAATTTTTTTTTAAAGTGATACAAAATTGAAAGTTTAAAGATATTTATACATTTTTTATAAAAAAAAAAATTTAAATTCATAGTTAGGTTAAAAGTACCGAAAGGACAAAGATTTGAGACTTCAATTGTTTTAGACTACGAGATTAAAAGTTGAAATTTAACCAAGTTTTTTAAGAAAACAAAAGTATGTATTAATGAAACCAAGAGGTTCCTTAATGACAAAGGCTGTTGGGGCAAATGGCATGTAGTTTAGAAACATAGCTAGTGATGATTATATCATTTACTTGGTTTCTAATTCTATATATGAAGAAGAGCAATAACATTATATTAATTAACTAATAAGGGTGTTGGGCCTTTGGGTAACATTTCATTTCATTATATATGATAATATATAGCTGGGATGGACTAACAATCTTTTCATAAATTTAGACAATTTTGAGTGTGTTTAATTTGAATAGTCATATAGAAAAAATATACAAAAAAGTGAAAATATAAAACATAGTACAAAGAATCGAGTAAAAGTAGTAACTAGAAAAATGATTAAACTAGATTAGAGGTCTAGTAAGACATGATATCACAATAATGATAATATATATCGATCGATCCACTAAAATACACGAAGGGCATCAACCAAAACTATTGTTAAAAATATGGTTATACACTCAAGTTAAGAAGAGATTGATAAACAATAATATATACAATAGATAGTTGGAAAGGGAGGTGGAAATTAAAACTAAGAATTATTAAACGTATGCAACAACTTTTTACGTATTAGAAATGAAAAGAAGATTTTGCATTAAAAAAAAAAAGGCTAAAATTGACTTCAACTACTTTTAATTTGTCGTTCTTTTTTCTGTTTAAACTCGCAATATTCTACCTCTGATAACTTTTGAGATGATAATTGATATCTTATTCCCTAAACTATGTTATGTAATACATTATATCGATCTTTATTTTATTTCTACCTACTCCATTAAGTTGCTTTTTTTTTCTTCTCTTTTTTACATTCGAAATACTAATTAGAAAGCAAAAAGGTGTAGGAAATAAAAGAAGATGAATATGTTAATGAATTCAAGCTAGCTCTCACTTCATGAACCGTGTAGTTACCATTAAGCAACATCCAATAACTTAGGTACAATCTTCCATTTTAAACCCTAAACCCTAAATAATAATAAATAAATAAATAAATAACAGACAAGAATACATGTCGTTCCACCCTACATATGACATTTTGACAGACATATATGATGTTTTTATCTTAAAAAATGCAAAGAAAAACATATAATATTTAGTAGAATTTTTTAGGTTATGAAAAAGAGAGGGAAGGGGAAAAAAGAAAAAAAAAGAAAAAAAAGAGATTATCTATTGGCAATGACCAACCAAATCATTGGATTTGGAGGGACACTCAAAAGCTCAACACTTCCCTTTCAAACATTATCTTCTCTAATGTTTGCCCTAAGCAGACAAAAAGGAAACTCTCTCTTCTTTTTCCATTTCTCTCTCTCTCTCTCTCTCTCTCTAAGTGGAATAACATTTGGTGACACAAAATCTTACAACTTAGATGAATATCTTTCTCTCAATTTATGAGAAAATCTTCTTTCAAATATAAGAAAAATTGACATACCATTTTGTAGTTGGTAACCTAAACATATATATATATATATATATATATATATATATATATATATATATATATATGTATATGTATACATTATTGAGTTGAATTATATAGTTTTTAGTTGTCTCTCTGCTTTAAAGTTTTTGTATATTAGATTCCTAAGTTTTTGAAAATTTGTAACAAGATCTTGGAATTTTATTTTTTGTGTTTTAATAGATACGACGTTTTGCAAACTAGGGGGTGAAAACGGTTCGGTTTGGCACCAAACCTAAACCGAACAAAAAATTTAAAATTTTCTATATATGAACCGAACTAAATTATTGTAATTCGGCTCGATTTTAAATTCAGTTTTGTTCTTTAAATTTAAAAAAAAAAATGTTCGGTTTAAATTCGACTTTACTCTTTTCTTAAATATACATATAGTAGTTAAAACGGTTAGGTTCGGTTTGATTTCAAATTCAGTTTTCGAAATTCAAGTCAAACCGAACCGAATTAATTTGGTTTCAAAATTTCTTTAGATTGAATCAGACCACATTTTTCGGTTTCATTGAGTTTTCAGTTCGGTTTTGAGAAACGGTTTGATTTCTATGATATTTGAATAACGACCACCCTATTGCTAACTTTAAAGTTGTGTAATAATAAGTTCCTAAAACTTTTTGTATACCAAATTGAAATTCAAATACATTCAAGAAGGTTTCAAAGTTTAGAGAGACGAAATCAACACATAACTTTAAAAGTTTAGGAAATTGATTAAGTTCTCCATAACTTTAACACCGTATGTAATTTATTCTCTCTACGTTTCATACTATTGTTATCGCATGCAAAATGAAAACAAATAAAAGTGACCAAAATATATTTTATTTTTTGGTAATTAAATTGGACAAAGATTTTGGTAGGGAACAACATGAATTATTATTTGTGGAAAATCAATTTTTTTTTCAATTAAATATTTAATTTTCTTTTACATAAAAACAAACTTAATTGAGTGAATTTGTGACTTTTTCTTACATTATTATTGTTTTTATTATCCAATTTACAACACATGTTTTAATACATAGGAATATTGTGATGTCTTCACCACCCATTGCCATTCACTATGTCTCTTCGACAAAATTTCACTAGCTTTTTTGTTGGATGTTGTGTGGATTTCATACACATGTGAAAAACTATTATGTTTTTTTCATTTCTTTTAATAAAGTTCAATTAAGTGACATTTTTCCAAAAAAAAAGAAGAAGAAGAAAAACTCGATATTAAGTGAACTCCTTTTTTTTCACTTTGTCTTTGCAAAAATTTCCACTAAATTTTAGTTGGATCGTTCCAAGGATTTGTTCATGAACCTTACCGAGTTTATCCAATCAAAAATCATTTTTTGTTTATTTTTTAGTTATTTTCAAAATAGAAAAATGAACTAAAATATTTACAAAGTATAACAATCTATCTTGGTCTGTTGTGGTCTTACCCAAATATATTGTGATAGTAAATATACTTTTCGAAGTTTTGTCATTTAAAATAATTTTTTTTATTTTTATTTTTCTAGTTGTGGGAAATTTCCTTAAATTTCCTAAATAAAATTAATTAACAAATAGAATAACAATTAACCTTAAATCTTAATCCAAATATCGAATTAAAAATGTGTCCAAATAAACTAAAATGCACAAGTATTAACAAAAATCAAATCATCCAATACAAATAAATTCCAAAACAATAAACACACCCACAAAGAAAGCCAATTAACATATTAGGTTTATTTAGGAATGTTTTTTTTGTCAATAAACTATGTATAATTAAAAAGAAAAAGGGTTATCTCTAATTAAGACATTTTTTCTCTTTCACCTGAATTTTAAGTTAATAAATGAAAATAAATTAAATTATATATCATCTAATACATTTTGTTACTAGTAAACTCGAAATATATACAAAGAGGATCCAACAAATGAAAAATGAATAATCTAGAGTTTGAACGTACAAAACCTCCTGAACCAACTTACTCTAATATCATCTTAAATCATCGAGTGACCCGTCAATTTGGGTAGAGGTAAAGTTAATATAATATCTAATACACCTCCATCTCATTCAAGGAAGGTTATTAGTATGAGACAATAATTATCTTCCCCAGTTCATCCTAGAAAAAGTAGCATCTCCCTACACACACAAACGAAATCTTTTCGATTTGAAACTATTACAAAACCTAAACTTCTGACCGAAACAATTCTTCTTTGCTCGATATTATATAAATATATATATAAATATAAACATATATTTTAGTGTTGGGCAAGTTGGGGATGTCTTTTTATCCTAGCTATAGAGTTCAGCATTAGGAATAGTTGAATAAGGTATGGAGATTGACAAGTGCTTGATATCCTCTAATTTATGCTTCTTCATGTTTATGGCTTTGCACATGCTTTCCTTGCAGAACATGTCTTGCTTCTTGTTTACAACAAATATTACAACCTTCATTGAATTCCATTTTTTTTTTCTCTCATCATCATCATGTTTTTGATCCCTTACCCTACCATTTATTTATTTTCCCTCATAAAATTATGAGGATTTTGTATACAAATACACATGATGGTCTGTTTTTCCTTGATAAGTCTCAATCTTCACAATTAGTACCCATTCCCCACCATCCTTTTTATTTTATTTTTTTTTCTATTTTTCACATTTTTCTACAGTAAAATTTACATTTTCTTTTTAAAAAAATTGAAATATATGATGTTGGGAAAAACTACCATTCAAACATCTATAGAGTTAAAGCAAACAGTAAAGAAAGTAACATGGATATTTATGTGGTTTAATGACAAATATATAAGCTAATTACATTCCTAGACAATGAGAGATATCAATTATTTATTAGATAGAAATATGATCATATAGTACATATTATAGGTGCTAATAGAGTTAGAGGGTTTAATTTATATATGTGATTACCTCTACGAACCCTAGAATCAATGATACACAAACAAATATAAATTAAAAGGAGCTAAAAAAAACATATGCAAAGAGAGAAGAAAAAAAGGCAAACAAACAAACTCTGAATAAATATAATCTCAGTTGGATCTCAAGACCCATTATGTTTTATTGCTTTGGAAAGCAGAAAGGGATCATCTTGGACAAGTGTTGTCTTGAAATGTTATGTGCATATATGGGGCTATGCATGATAGAAATATACAAACAATATTAAACCAAAAGGACAATGCTCTATTGAATATATGGATCCAAACCTGCTTTCGATTCTTAATTTTTCCTATTAGATCACATAGTTTTTAATTTTTATAATTAACTTTTTAAAATAATACTTTTCTTGAATGTGTGTGAAAAACATAAATTTGGTTGTTTCAAAACTAGAGATTCTACGTAATATATTATGAAATTGACAAGTAGATAATATAAAAAAAATTAAAAAAGATCGATACACAGATGTACATGGCGGTTCAATCTAACAATGTTATATATAGAAAACAATATTTTTTGAACACAAACTTAAAAGTTGATAGAACGATTAGAAACTTATAATTTAACCTCATCTTGTTGCTTTTGTCATGATAGCCAGACAACTTCTTGTTGTCATTTATTTATTTACCATATGATTTTAAAAACTATTGTTCTATATCCTCACTTTTATATACCGACAAGATATAGGGAAAAATTAAAGCAACCTACCCCTATTGAAAGCAAAACAATTGAACAAAGGCCCATTTCATGATAACAAACAAGGCAACAGAGAAAACCATGATAAGAAAAAAACAATATAAGAGGGAGAGAGAGACCCAAGTTGAAGGGACTTTGGGACATCAATTTTTTAGGGTATACCCTAACAATGACACTCCACTGCCTACAACCACCACCAACCGACATTGAAAACCACTCATTTTGCCCTTCAAAACCTTCCAATTTCATTTAACTCTCTTCCTCTCTCTTTCACTTTGGGACCTTTTACTTTTATTAGGCTAATGAGCTTGACCCCCCCCAAACCCTAGGGTTTTGGACATTGTCCTTGTTTGGTTCCACGTCCACCCCTTACATTGTAAACATGTTATTGTTGGTAAAGTTCAAGATCTTAACATCCCTCTACAATATATAATATGTAGTTATTTATTAAACTTCAAATCATGTATGAAATCAATTTAAAAACTGTACTCGAAAATCTATCGTACGATGTCATTCGATTTCGAAATCATGATCTAAATCATGTTGTCTAATAGTTAACCTAATCTTACCTCTACTTGTGAGCTTAAGTTCTCAAATTAACCTAAGACATTTAATTCTTTCGATATTCCATATGTCTCTCTAGCTTATATATATTATATAGTGAAAAACAAGGGTTTCACCCCCACAAATGAAAGGGAAAAGACCCTCCAATAGACCCATTTTATGTTTAAGGGATACCCTACATCATCAACTTCTATCACATGGCGGCTCCCAAATCTATTCAATGGGAATGATGTGGACACCTATATATATAAAAGAATATAGAATATCTTTATCTTTTTTAACCCACCAAAGAGGAAAACATTTACTTGGTTTTACCAAACCATTTCAATGTGTTAGATTAGATTTGTATCTATTACACTAAAACATACCAACAGTAATGTCTATTTACGAATTCCCACTTTTCAAAGATTTTAAAACATCACTCTTTTTCTTTTTATCTAATAGATAGTCCTTAGTTGGTTTGACTAAATACTTTTGCCACCCATCCTAACTCTACATTAGGCCTTGCTTGAATAAAACTTTAATAACCACTTGAACTTTCAATTCTATGTCGAATGAATCTCGTTGTTAATTGTGGTTATTGTTAGATAAAGGCTTTTTACTTCTAAAACTATCTAGTTCTTTAGTAGAATCATTATATACCAATCTTTAAATGATAGTATGATTAACATAAATATAAAATTTTAAAAAGATCTATTAAACACACATAATTGAAAGTTAAATATTTTAGGGTATTTTAATTAAAAAGTGTTTGAATATTAGTTAGTTACCCTTTGTTTTGTAATCTCTCTTTGCTTTTGGACTTGTCTCTAGTATTTTGCTCTTTGTTTTGTCATCTTTGCTTCTTGTTGTACTTTTTCTAATTATATCAATAAAGCGGAGATGATGAGGGTGATAAAGGGGTGTCCACCTAGTGGAAATGTCCGGGTGCACCTACTAATTAATCCAACGTATCCATTAAAAAAAAAAAGAATATTAATTAGTCACCCAATAATTTTTGATTTTAAAAATTTACTAGAAATATCCCTCAACACCCATGCTTGACCTTTTTAAATCTTTGGTTGAAGTAGACATTGACAAAGACAAGTCAAGTCCTATAAATGCAAAAGAAAATAGAAAGAATGGGGCTTTTGAAGGGCTAAAGAAGATGAAAACGAGGGGGTTGGAAAGAGGCATTAGGGTTTGGGGGATTTGGTGGATGAAGTTCATAAGTGATATCCAACAAAACAAGTGGAGGAAATTAAGAAGTACTGCCATTGTATATATGTACCAAAGCTTTTAAAACCCTCTAACCAACATTTAAAAACTCACGTGGGTTTCACATGAGAGGCATAAGGTTTTAGGGTTTTATTGGTTATGGGTATGTAGTTGTCTTTCTTAATTAATTTCTCTCCTTTTTTACTCTCTCCTTACTATTGATATCGGGTTGAATTACACCGTAGTTTAACAATAATTGACATATACTTCTTCTTTTAAAGTTAGATATTCATCAAATTTGGTCATAACTGATCATATTCATTAGAAGAAAATTCACTTTTAACGATGCAGTAAAAGAACGTGTCGTTAAATGTTAATTTATAACAATATATTAGAAACCATGTTCCAAAAAATTGGAAAGCTTTACTACCACTAGAGACATTTAGAGTTTATTTAGGAGTGATAATTGGAATAATGATTTTAGAAAAAAGGATTTAGGTACAACTAATTTTGTAAAATTGATTTTTGAACAATCTAACTTATGTTTGGTAAACAAACTAATCTTAAGATTGATTTTTATATATTTAAAGGTGATTTTTATCATTATATTTGATACCAAAAGTGACTTTAAAACTATCCAACTACTAAAAAGAGTATTTTGGGTATTTCACAAACTATATAAAATAATTAGGTGGTGATCGATTTAGGATTAATCATCTTTCCACAGTCTATAAAGAGTTGATGCTTAAAAAATCAACTTTGAAGGACTTTTTATTGTTCTAAATTCACTTTCTTTAGGTTGTCAAATGCAAAAATGATTTTGGCTAGTGAAAAGTGATGCCAAAATTACTACCAAACACACTCTTATATATTTAGTATTCGAGCAACCGTTAAGAATATAGTGTAACTAAAATTTTTGTGATTCCTAATTCTAAGAACTCAATCACATGTCACATTGTCACTTTGGATTTTAATTATTATTTCATTAATAACCATGCCCCACTAAAATAATAATAATAGTAATAATTAATAATAATATTATTTTTTTTAAAAAAAAAAAAAGAAACATAAATAAACTTAATTATGTCAAAATGGGCCAGCCCAAAATGTTGCTTTCCCCTATTGGATCACTACAAAATTTTGGTATACACAAAGTTTCGACATTTTTTTTTTCTTTTGGAATTTGGGGGTCTCCTATTTCATTACCTATTAATATATTTCTTTAAATATAACTTAATATCTTCTATTTTCAAACTCATTTTCTTCTTTTATTTCCTTTTCTTTTACCTTCTCAAATTTCAATTTCAATTTCAATTTCAATTTCCCATTTTAAATTTGTGTTTTTTTTTTAAAGATTTATATTTTCAATTTTCAATTTTTTTATTTTGACCTACTATAGTTATTTTTACTTTTAACGTTATGGTTACAAATAGTTATCACATTTACCTGATAATTAAGTAAATTCTATAAAATGAAAATCTAACGAAAAAGTTGTTTTAGAAAAAATTAAAACCGACTAATGTATGAAATTGGTTTGAACCTTTACTAATGGGTTCAGAGTTGGTTCGTGTGTGGGGTTTGGTTTGGTTTGGTTGGTGTGAACCCACGGTTTTAGAATTCGAGACAAGAGAGGGGTCGTGGATGAAACGAAACTAATTACCACTTTTTTCCATTCCCGCGGGCTGAAGCTGAAAAGTTGTTTTTCCCAAAAGCCGCCGGTTCCACCTCCGCCATGGCCTCGCCGCCCGTCGATCCCAGTTCTCGGTCAGTCTTTCTATTACTCTTCTCTGTTTCTTCATTGATGTCCTCGATTCATTTTCGTTCCCGTTCGTTTCGATTTTCTGAATCTCCCCATGTGAAAATTCTCTCGTTCTTTTGATCTGAAAAGGGAGGCTTTTCCGAGGAAGCAATCGGCCCCATTCAAGTTCTTGGTTCCTCTCGTTTACGCCCCTGTTCTTCCTCTCAGTAAGTTTAATTTTCTGGGGTTTTCGTTTTTTTTTTTTTTTTTTTGAGCATTTCTGATTATTTTTCGTCTGAGTTTTGTTCGAACGAGATTCTAAATTTGTGGGACTGTTTTGTTTTGTTTTTTTTTTTTCAGTTAGAATTGCGCTGCGGAAAAACCCTGTTGTGAGGGATCGGCTGTTCACGGCGGTTTTGGCTGGTGCTTTTGCCCATGGGTTTTACTTGGTGTATCCTCTTAACCCTTATATTTGCTTTTATCATTGTCCCTATCATATTGAATTCACATTCTTGAATCTTGCTATTTCCATGTTTCTCTGTTCATTTGTTGATGATATGCATCCGCTGTTCTGTAAATTTATCTTCTTATCTAAGAATTTTTATGTTTGGCCCACCATTAATTGCTATGTATTGTAGAACCGAATTGGTCACGAGAAAAAGGGGATCTGACTACATTTTGGTGGGGTATTTAGACTAATGTGGATTTGGAAATTAACGTAGTCTAAGTTCAAAAGTTTCCAGAGTTGTTGATTGATCTATTAACTACCAAAGTATTGCAGAAATTGTTGATTTTGATTTCTCGTCATTCTTAGAGTACCCGAGTAATATGGGCCCTTGGAAAAGGCACAGATGTAAATTACTACTCGATTAACGTCTAGCCAAGTAATCAAGTCACCTTAGTCTCCTACCTAATATTTTATATCTGACAATTTACCTTTCGGTGGAACCAACTGTAGTTGGGTTAAACAGTTGGCTTGTAAGAATAGTCAAAATAAGCGCAAGCTAGCTTGAACTCTCATGTATGTGTGTGTGTGTGTATTCATAAGGTAGGAGGTTAGAGTTTAATTATGGGGAATTTTGTGCTACTTCATGAGTGACATTCATAGGTTGTTGGGTTTCTAAATGTTGTTGCGCAATTGACCATGGGATCAAGTCTTGGACATAAGTTATGTCTCTTGAGATTTGCTGCTCGTTTTAAATATAAGCTAGCAATTTCCAAGGTTATTGCTTATTGTCAAAGAGTAGCATCCTGGGCTCAAGTTTGAAGCCCTCTCTACCGTAGAAAATTGAGTTATGTTCTTAGCCAAAACTAGTCAACGTTCGTATTCTCACGTTCAATTCCTGCCTGTAACTTAGGAATCCCTCACACTTGAGATCTAGAAAAGTATTATTTGAAGCCTTGTACATTTGGTTCTTACAAACTCATTGGCCAACAAGTTCTATGGGAAATGCTCGTAAATATTCGAGCTTCTGTCCTTGCTTGCAGTGTAACTATTCTCAATGACATAATGTAGTCGTAGTAGTATGTATGGTGTGATTGATGCTCTCATTGCTATTGCTTGATTTTTGGGAGGAGGATCCTGTTTTCCCAAACATGGTCTTGATCAAATAGGATTGTCCCATCTCCATTTTATGACTCCATAAACTTTGCTCAAACATGAGATGGATTTTTTTTAATGTTGAAATATAATTAAATTGTTCAATTACAAAATTGAGTTGTGTTCCTTGATGAGTATGATCAGAACTGATATCTACGATGCTGAGAGCAAGTAAGCTCAATTTCCCACCATCAACTGATGTTTGCTGAGAGATCATTATTTACTCCTTTTTCTTTTTCTTTTACTCAATAATTCATCCTATCATTTTTGTTCACTTATTATTATTACTTGAACAATGAATTATACTTTACCTGAGGATTTCTGACGGCTAGTTAAGACTTCAGAAATAATTACTCAAACCACACATCAAGTTTTGGGGTCGCATTACAAGTTGTTAATTTGACTACATTTTCTTTCTTATTATTCCCAGAATTTACGGTACAAATTCTTGAGCACCTTTCAAATATTTTGATACATCATTTTTAAACTTTACATAGTATAATAGTATATAGAGTTACATGTTTGGGGCGTGTTTGAATTGATTTTTTAAACTTTATAAAGTGCAATAAAAGTCTTTATAAATACATAAAAAGTCAATTCAATCATGTTTTTATTATTGTAACTTGTGATTATAGAAAACTGATTTGTTTGTGATTAGAGTCGGGGTTGAATTAATTTATTTTTTAGCGTGGGCAGGTGGAAAAATCCCAGGACTAATTCTAAAAAATCCCTTAACTCCCAAATTGACAGAGTTTGACTCCTTTGAATAAAACAGATGAAAGATCCTCTCTCCCCAATTTCACATTTCAATTACAGATACAAATTCAATCCAAAACTCAATCAATCAAGGAACAAGGTAAGAGATTATTAGATGTGTATTGGATAATTAGGTCACCATCACTGGAATCTTTGATTCAAAGTCGATAATGTATTCTATTTCGCATATGGAATTGAAAGACTAATTGTTAGTGTTTGAGAAATCAGAAGCTAAGCGAGATGCGATGGCCGAATGGTACATTCCATCCCAAAACGAATTAGCCTTCGTCGTCATAATTCGGAGTTGCTTTGCCTTCTCTGTGAAGCAACCAACAGAGAGTTGGGATTCTGTCACCTCCTCCGTTGAATCCAAATCTGGCTCCATGTTGTCGCTGATGTAGTCTGGCAGGTCAGGTCTCCATTGAGGCCTACCTTTGCGGTGGGGTATAGGTTTTCGGTGACCGGAGCTGGAGCCAGAGGTGGCAGATTGTTGGATTCTGATAGGGCGAAAGATGAGTAGATTGGTGGTCATTTTCTGGGAAGGGGTATGTATTAGGGGAAGGACGAATTGGAAAATTTGGGATAAATAGTTGGTTGGTTTTTGAAAATTTTAAATATAATTTGTGCCCAGGAAAAGAAAACCCATAATAATAGTGCTAATTTATGATTGATTTTCAAAAAAAACTTGTTACCTATGAACCATTTCCTCTATGAATATAAACTTTTTAGAGACATTCACATAGTGTATTCTCTTGTCCCAAAATTATTTTTGTTATTTAATCCATTAGGATAAAATAAATAAAGCTTTTAACAACAAAAATTTGGGTTTTCCTTGGACTAAAATTGGAAATTTGAAAGTATATATATAGTATAAAAAGACAGACTAATATAGTATTTTAACCTATTTTGTTTAAAAGTAATGGAACATTAAATTAAAATTTGCAGGTTTTGTCCTTTTAACCTTAAACGATAAATTAAACACAAACTTAAAAACCCAAAGATGAAAATAGTAATTTAACCTTAAAAAGTTCACACTGATGATGAAAATTTTGTAAACATAAAAGAAAGGTAGGACAACGTTTAACCTTTGACTTTTTAGTTGAGAATAATAATGAGCTGTACAATTTCGATCCATGGTTACTTACTTTAAAATTTTGATTCTAACCTATCCAAATGCTTTTAATTAGATTTTATCATGTCAAAGTTATACCAAATCAAATATAGCATGAAACAAAAAAAAAAATATTTATATTATTGCTGTTGAAGGGGTTGACTATTTATTGGAATTTAAAATACAAGAAATATTGGCAATAATTTCACTTACAATTGAGGAAGGAAACCCATTTGTTCAACACATGTACACATCATACCCTGCAATATCAACATTTTCATTATTGGGGACAGTAAATACCAAAGTTTAAAGTAACAACAACATCAACAACAATAATAATAATAATTTAAGCAGTTAGAAAGATATTTATAATGGTTTAGGAATCTTTCCACCCAATCAGAAACGTTATTTGCTATTAATTTTATATTTAAAAGTTCGCAATCTAAATACTTCCCTCTAGATTAGTTAGTTAATTAATTAATTAATACACATGAAAAAAAAAAGACTTTTAGACTATACATTTGAAAGTAAAGTAAAATTACAAACTATAAAAAAAAAAAATTAGATTTCTTCAATTTTTATTTTTACTTTTCAAGAGGATTATGGCCTTGAATGATAAATATATGTACGTTTAAAAGTATTAAAATATCAAAATAAAAAAGGATTCTTTTAAAAATAGAAAAAAAAAATGACAAATTATTTACACTCCATTCCATAATATAAAACCACTAAAAGATAAAATTTATTGTTAAGTGTAAATATTTTGACAATTTTTAATATTTTTATTATTAAAAAAAAGGAGATTTCTTATAAAAATAAAAAATTTGACAAATTATTTGCCCTACAACAAAACTAAAAGATGAAACATTTTACCCTTTATTTTCTAATACGGGTAAATAATTTGTTAAATGTTTTACTTTCCACAATTTCTCTGAAAAAATGTTAAAATAGTTTTTTAAGAGAAATTATAAATAATATACATTTTTGTAAATTATTATCTACTTTTATATTTCAAACATAGTTTTGAGTAATTAGCGGTCCACTTAAAAAAAAAAAGTAAACTCAATTTTTTCACTATTGTAATTTCCAAAAAAAAAAAAAACTATATATTCATATATAAATCATTTATTCAGAAACGTATATATTTTCTTTTACTGAATTTTAAAAAAGAAAATGTAAGAACTTATCAACGAAGAAATTTCCAAACATAGCCTTCTGTTTCAACAACCAAAATCCAAATTCGAATTAATTCAAACCCACTCAAAGTTTAGAATTTTTGTTTTTGTATTTCCATTTTACAATTTAATTAAAATAAAAAGAAAACAGATTAATTACCATCAAAATTAGAAAATTTGTCAAGAAAATAGAATATTTCATAAAATATTAACCCCTTTTAAATATTTATGAATTTTTTCTATTTTCTAAAAATTAGTGAATTTTTTTAATTAAAAAGAAAATATAAAATAGTATTTAGTAAATATTTTGATTTATTTTCGTAAGATTGGAAAAGAAAAGTGGGAGAGAAGAGAGAAAGTTACTGGAGAAATTCAATGGTGACGAATTGAACGGTAGCTGAAGTATTAACAATAGCTTTATACGCCGTCGAGGAAAGAGCCATCGTCGTTCCCCGCGCCGTCGGCGTCGAAACAATCGATTCAATATGATCAACGATCGTTATCTGCACCGTCTGATCCGCCACACACGCCTCCGGTTCCGACGCACTAAAACACCTAACAAAATACTGTCTCCCACACGCCGCTCCGTTCTCCCAAATCCCATCCGCCGCCGCCGCAAACATATTATTCGTCGGAAATTGACTTAAATCTCCCCCGAAACACGCCGTCGCTGCATCAACAACCAAAAACAAAATAATAACAATTACCATTCAAAATCCCCCAATTTTCAAAATTTGAAATCCAAAAATTTGTTGGAGTTGCGAAAACATTCTTACGGGAATATGGCGGAGGGTATTTGGCGGCAGTGCCGACGTCGCCATGGGAGAAATGGAGAAGGTGAGAGATGAAGAGGAAGAACACGAAACAGAGTTGCTGCCATTGAAGAAAGGGATTCTCTCTGATCAACATTTTTTCGAAGGAAAATTAGGGATTTGAAAGTCAAAAATGGTGAGAGTTTTGAGAAGAGGGGTTTTTGGAGATCTGGATTTTGGGTTTTCTATGTTCTTGAGATTTGAATAATCTTATTATTTTTTTATCACTAATTTTTGGAAGGGTTCTTCCATGACAATGAGAGTGGGGACATTTCTTCTTCCTTTATTAAAATGTTCTTTTCTCTTCTTTTTCTTTGAAGAAAATTAAAATGTTAATCTCTTTGTTATGTTAGGTTATCGAGAATATTATCACATGTGTTTATCCTTCCGGAGTTTGATTGGATATTATGTTTGTCTTTAAGAATATGTGGGATATTTAAAATTCAAGCATACAAAGAGTTCAATGTCAATTGAGATATGCTCATTTTTATCTTGAATTTGAATTTGTAGATACTTTTTTAATTGATACATTCTAAAGCCAATAAAACAATTGAGATATGCTCAATGCTTTTACAAATGTAAGATGGAATATCTAAAGCCAATAAAACAAAGACCTAACACAATTACAACAGCAATTTTGATTGTTTATTTATTTTAATAAAGTTGAATGGATTGATAGTGAAATGTATAGTAGTAAACTATTTAGGGAAACAAAAAGTCAAAGAGATATAAATTCAATCATTTTCATGCAACGTGAAGGAATTCCCTTTTGTAATTTATTATTCTTTTACCTTTTTGACCAATCATCATAAGGGAAAAATCCCAAAAATAAAAATTAATCGTTAGATTATAGTATGTTTGGATTGACTTACGAAAAATTTCAA
This sequence comes from Cucumis melo, assembly GCF_025177605.1. Lineage (NCBI taxonomy): Eukaryota > Viridiplantae > Streptophyta > Magnoliopsida > Cucurbitales > Cucurbitaceae > Cucumis > Cucumis melo. Next base: position 29,254,223 of record NC_066861.1, read on the forward strand.
AAACTCATTTTTGTTTAAGTTTAATTTTGTGAAAAATATTTAAAATAAACTTAGAAATTATTTTGAGTAGCTTTTGTATGTATATTATTGTTGTCGAGTTGACCTACTTCGTAACAATGATTTCATTTCGAAAATCAAGTTGTTATAATATCAGACGAGCTTTCTCTTTATCTCTTAGTATCGACTAACTCGTGCCTTGTGTGAGTTTTATTCACATGATACTTTTCTCCTCTTCGATATCCATAGTTCTCATTTGAAAATTTACTACTATTTTCTTGTCAACTTCTACACATTAGAGCTTGATTCTTAAACCAACAGTTGAGTAGTGAGCTTCAACACCTTCCATTTTTGTGTTCTCTTTGGTCACATTTAGGACGGTTAAATGTAACGTTTTTCTTTTATGCGTTACAAGCATTAATAAAACACAACACTCCATGATATCCTTCATATTAAACCCTAAACAATAATATTTAAAGAGAAGAATTATAGAATAGTTAATATATTTGAGTTTAAACCCTAAACCTTAAACAGTTTCAGATTAGCGTTTTGTTAACATTTTATAATGAATTAGCCAACCTTTGTTTTAATTTTACTTTAAAACCATAAGGGTGTGTTTGGGGGAAGGAAAAAGTTATACAGAAAAATGATTATCATAATCTTAGTGTAATGATAATATGTGTTTGAGGAAAAGATTATTATTAATAGTATTATGGTAATATGTATTTGGAAGAAAAAAATATGAAAGGTAGTGTTATGATAGTATGTGTTTGGAGGAGAAATTATGATAGTAGTGTTATGATAATATGTGTTTGGAGAAAGAGTTATGATTGTAGTAATTTAAAAAACAATAATAAATTTTTGATTGGATTATTTGGGTAGGGTAATGTAGGATTGTAAGAAAGTAAAAATAGAATACGATAGAGTTATTTAGAGATTAGGATAACCCTAATCCGCCTTTATCATAATCCTTGAGCCAAACACGATTTAGTCCAATTTTCTAATTCTTTTTTCCCTAAAACCCCACCTCAAACATACCCTAAGCATCTAGTTAAGAGTGTTGTAAAATAGAAGTTTTGGTTCTAAGTTAAAAAAGAGAATCCTTGAATTTATTGAATTTGGTATAACCTCTCAACTTCCTTGATGATGGATTTGATGTAAAACCTTTTTCCGTTGTAATTAAATAGAATGTTGGTATTTATTATTATTATTATTATTATTATTATTATTATTAGCATCATTTATCTTTTTAGCACATGGTTTATGCCCATTGATTTACCGATCAGATATAAATAATAATAGAGAGCTACCATCACGTTTAATTTCTTATTCAAAACAAACATTATAATTGAAAGAAAAAAAAAAGCTGTCAACATTTATAACATTACCATTCCTAGTTTTTGGAAGATGTTTCACTTCTCACTATTAAATATATTCTAATAATAGTTAACAGCTTTTCGTTCAACCATTTCAAAAAAAAAAGAAAAATCAATAGACTTTTGAATGAACTTTACTTGTGAAATGTGCAAAAATTACTAGCATATAAATATAATAATAATAATAGAAAAAAGAAAGCATGCTTCAAATTTCAAATTTTGAATTAAAAGAAGTCGAAATTCGTAATTTCAAATATTTATATTTAAAAATAATTATTTATAAAAAAATATCCTTACACTCAATTTCTTCTTTATTAATGAAAAAGAGAGCAATATAATTGACTACGTCAACGAAAAGTCATTCTCAATTTATGTAACGTTAGCTAAACAATTATGACCGACTAATATTTTTAAAAAAGGAAAAAGAAAAATCGTGAAAGAAAAAGAAAAATAAATAAAATCGGGTCCATATTTTGGCCAAATACTTTCCAAGATTAAAAGATTTCATTTTCTTTTTCACAAAATTCAAAATTATAGCTAATAGGTTAAGTACTTGGGAATCTGGATACCTTGGGATAACATACTTTGGAACTATATTGGCAATTTCCCCCTACTTAAGTTTTGAAAACTTTGAACTTAACTACGACTATTAGACACACTTAACAGTTCAAAACCAACCTATTAAACACAAACCTAAAAGTTTCGAGTCATATCCGGAAAAAGAACCAAGAAAAAAAGGGAAAAAAAAAAAAAAGATGTTGCCATCTTTCACCCAGAAGACCTGGAAAGATAAAGTAATATCGACAAGAAAGCAAGAATGTCCTTCAGAACAACGGGTACCACAAATTGAGATATACGGCAGCTCATGAGGGTCCTCCAAAGTATTTACTTTTCAAAGTGGGAATTGGGCATTGACGTGTTTTAAAGTGTAATAAGGACTTAGAGAAGAAGCTTACATTGAAGTGGAGAGTGCTTTGAACTGGTCTCACACCCAACAGCCTCATTTAATTCCCAAAACAGGTTGGTTGTGGAGAACTGTGCCGCTGCCTTCACTGTCGTCTTGGTTTGAAAGTTTTAGTGTGTGACCAAACGGTAAAACTACTACTTCAGTCTACTTACTTCCAGAGCTTTCGCAACGACATGTTCTTATCTGTGTCTTTCTTCATAACCTTTGCAACTGCCATCTCGAAATCTTCTTGTGTCACATGAACCCTTCTTTCTCTTAGAGCAAACATTCCAGCTTCTGTGCAGACAGCCTGAAAGGATGAAATGAGGTTGACATTGAAGTTCCGTTCACCTGAAGCAGAAAAAAAAAGGAATGTTTCGTGTAGAAATCTAACTGACCTTAAGTTCAGCACCGGATGCACCATTCATCTTCTCAGCAATCTTTTTCAAGTCGATCCCCCGCATTAAATTCATTTTTCTCGAATGTATTTTCAAGATATCAAAACGAGACTGCATTGCAGAAGATATACCACAAGGTCATCATACTAAAAGACAATTGATACTAAAGGGCTATTACACAAACAATCAAAAGTTTGACCCAAAGTTTGGAGGCCTATTTGAAACAAAATTTGTGGACTAAACTTGTAATTTAACTTTATTTCATAAATAGGAACCTATATTTCAACTCTGTTCTTGAAGTTAAGTTCTGAGTATTAAACTAAAATATATCTTTCAGGACCCAAAGTAATATATACTGTAGTTTTTTATTATATGGCTTGCATGAATATGTATAAGATCCATGGAGTTTCAGCTGCAGACATGCCACCATATTTATAAGGACAGCCTAAGATTCTTTTGAAAGTTTGTGATTAGGTCCGTCGTCTCACTCAGGCTGTTCTTGTCCATTTTGACACCTCTAGAACAACATGTCACTGTCCCTGGAAACTCCCCGATGGACCTCCTTATAAAGAATAAAATGGCTGAAGGATCCAAAAGGAAGCACCCTTGGCTATTAAAGATTTAGATAGAACTACACTTAAGTTCCATTTTCTTTTACCCTTAATGTTTGTTAATGAACAAACCTACATGTTGCTAATAAATTTCCAAGTAGAAGTTTAGCAATGTCATGTACCTCCTCATTAGGATTTGGGAACTCTATTTTTCTATCAATTCGTCCAGGTCTTAGAAGAGCCTGATCAAGAATATCAATCCGATTTGTGGCCATCAGAACCTGTCGATAAGCTGGTAGTTAGTACATCAAATCAACAAGCATAACATATTTCTAGTTTCTTATAAACTATTGTACAAAATTCAGCAATACAAACCTTGATCTTGTTAGACGCTTCAAATCCATCCAGTTGGTTAAGAAGTTCCAGCATAGTTCTCTGCACCTCACTATCACTATTACCAGACCCAGATTCCATACGAGCTGACCCAATACTATCAATTTCATCCATGAAAATGATAGACGGAGCATGTTCCCTGCAGAAGTGTATTAAAAAACGTGTTTTATTCATAAGTTGACATTACAAAAATACACGTGATTCTGAGAAAGCATGAAGTAACAAAAACATAGAAGTCAAGAAATCACATTTTCCATTGAATTATTTTTCAGTGAATATAATAAGGATGCCATTAAGAGCATGGTTAACAATCAGATTATGCCCTTCCTTATTTATTTACTTATTCTTTAGGTGGTTGAGGGTTATCTCGTCAAGCAATTTAAGCATAGAGAATAAAGAAAAAGAATATTAGAGGAAAACATTAAACTGTATCCAAACATTCAATTATTAAAAACAAAAACTGAAAGATATTCGAAACAGACCTGGCCATCACAAAAAGTTCTCTAACCATCCTAGAACCCTCTCCAATATATTTCTGCACCAACTCAGAACCAGAAACCCTAATGAAAGTACAATCAGTGTGATGGGCTACTGCACGAGCCAACAGTGTTTTCCCAGTACCAGGAGGCCCATATAGCAAGACACCCTGCGCATGATTTAAGAATGAAAAAGAGAGTGAGATTAGAGGAAAGTATATCAGCAACTAGAAACAGCCCACTGCACACTCGATTTTACCTTTGGTTGAGCTATTCCAAGACTTTCGAATAACTCTGGATGCTTGATTGGAAGCTCAATGACCTAATGAAGAATTCAATATGAAAAAGTGAAATAGCGATTTCAAGTTTCTAATATAAGTCTGTAGTAGAATTGATCAACATCCTACAAGCAATGAAGGTAAATCAGGGAATGAAAACCGATGAGAGATATACCTCTTTTATCTCCTTGATTTGCTGATCAAGACCACCAATCATGTCATAAGTAGAATCAGGGACCTTTTCAACTTTCATAAGATTCACTAATGGATCTACTTTGCTTGGCAGAACTAAATGAAGAACATAACTGTCATTTCGAAGAGCAACCCTAGTTGATGGGGTGATTTTTGTGATATCAATGCTTTTATCTATATCTACAACATATTTCCCTTCTGGATGCACCTGTAACGAAAATGGAAGAAGTTGAAAAATAAATGTAATATATGCACCTGTGACATGAAGCTTTACATTATGCATCCTAGCTCAAAACCAATATATCCTTTGAGCCACAAATTATAGACACAGAAAACATTATGCAAGCTTAATTCAAACCACAATCCCCAGCACGGGAAAAATGGCATACTGAGGTTATTAAAAAAAAATTAGAAGTCAAATGTGAAACTAAATTGCCTTTTCCAAAAGAATGCAATGAATTGGAGGATTAAAACTAAAAGTCTGTTCAAAACAACCTAATATTTTTTATGCAAAATAGACATGGTTTTAAATATGTGAGATCATTTTGTACAAAGTAAATATGAAAATTATACGTTACTACTCATTAAAGGTTGAAATGGAAGTTATCGACCACATATCCTCTTTACAACATATATAATATTATCAATTCTTCCAGTCACTCTAGTGGAAAAATAAAAACCATTCTGAACGATACATCTTACAACAGAAAATCTCCACCTGCATATCCATTTTGTAACCAATATAGGTAACTTCGTACAGATAACACACACGGGAATGTGGATGTAACTGGTGGCTAAGTCTTCAAGAAAAACAGAAATTACTTTCCTATAATCACTCACCTTCACTAAAACCTTATTCTTTCCCATGACTTTGACCACTTCGCCAACATAAGATCCAGGTTCTTGAAGCAGCTGAAGTTCTTCACGAAGCAACCTCACTACAAAATTGCAACCAGTACAACTAGTTTTATCAACAGAATATAATCCTAAACCATTCACGATCCTAACAAAGAACACAAAAATGATTTACCAAAACGTATTGATATCTAACACAAAACTCATGTTGTCTGCTTGATTCATCTAACTATTTCACATTTCCACGACGCATAAAAAAGAAAAGAATTATCCATATCCTACTTTAAAATAATCAAGAACCCTAGTTCTGAATTGGAGTCGGTTTCTTAATCTAGAGACCCGAAGTTTTATCGAAACGTTCAATACAATCGAAGAAAAACATTCCAGTCTGCAAGAAAACAAAATTTCACCACACGAAAATGCAAATCATCGTTGATCTAAGAAAGGTAAGCTGATCGAGATAGCTCTCCGACCAAAATCTATAAAACTACCAGCTACTACAATTCCAAACCCTATAATTGGAGAAAAGGAGATACGGTTAAGTAATCAGTGTTACCTCTAGAGTTGAGCTCGTTTCGCTGAGCTTCAAGACGATTGAGATTATGAGTTTTGAGGCGGAGTTGAAGCTGGAGGTCCTGAATGTGTTGAAGATAATAGTGCCTAAGACCTTCGCCGTGCTTTGTCGCCGGTTTGGCGGAGCACGCCTCTTCATTTATGGCCTCCGGTAGCTTGGTGTCTAACTCCATCGTCGCCATCGAAAATTGAAGATGCTTGTTCCTGAAGTGTTTCTATTTCTCTTTCGGTGATTTGCATCGGAGAATATTAGAGAACCGGCGCGGGATATTTATATACGGGCTGGCTCGAAGGTAGGCCCACTAATGAGCCTGCTTACGACCCATGTAATATCTGGGTCATTCATTTCTACATCCAAAGTCTTAAGGGGCTTCTACATAAAAGCCTTAAAAATGAGGCCCATTTGCAAGTATAGTAATTAAATTCAAAATAAATATTTTAAAAAACTTGCAAATATATAGTAAAATCCGTCGAAATCTATCGATGATAGAAATCTATCACTAATAAACCATATTGTAAATATTGGTTTATCATTGATAGACTAAGAGTCTACTAGCAATAGAAGTATATCATTGATAGATTTTGCTACATTTGTAATTTTTTTAAATATTGTTGTATACTTAATTATTATTCCTAAAACCGTTACCAATTATAATTACTCTTCTATCTTTTACAAAAAAATAATTATCAAAATTAAAAAAATTGTAAAAAATATTGCATTTGACAAAATATTTCCGATTCATAAAAAAATCAAGTGTAATAAATTTTGTCTTTTAGTGGTTTTGTTTTATAGAGCATAAATAGTTTATCTTTTTTTTTTATTATTATTTTAAAAAAAACCCCTAAAAATGCCTCTTCGGTATAATATTTTTTATTAATGTATATATATTTAGGGTAAGAATTTGGCATAATATTTGAAAAAGTTAATAGAATCTCAGCCGTTAATCTATTGAGATGTGTCGAGAAAGACCCAAAAGGGCCCAAACAATTTAAAAGTTAATTTTTTTAACAAAATCTCTGTAGTCAACCTCGTCGAAGATATAATGAGAAAAATAGAATTTTGAACGAAAATTGTAAAAAAAATGGTTCTAGTGATTTCTAACCCTTGTTCATTGTTTTTTTTAAACACAATAACAAAATTGTGGGTGAAAATTGACTTTTTGATTGATAGATATAAAAATTTTATTACACCCCCCATGCACTTTTGTCTAAAACAATATATAGCCTAAACTAAAATCTAATTAAAAAGAAGCATGAATCAAACAAATTGATTTTCCTTTTCAAAATAAAAAGGCATTCATTTTTTAACTTCTATATACTCATCCACACTTATTGGCTTACTTTATTTAATGTGTAGCATGTACCATACAAAATTCTCATATTGACTTCTAAAAATTAAATTAAACATTGACTTTCTTTAATTTTCTTCTCTTTTTGAACATAAAACTATAAAATTAAAATAATTTGTGGTTGAAAAAAATATAAAAGTCAACCTCTCTTTCTCTTCCCTCACTTCACTTTTCATGGTATAAATACATTATACAACTCCTCCAATTTTCTCATCCCTTTCTGAGTCTCAAAATTCCCTCTCTTAATTTTTTCTAAGAAAAATGTCTATCATTTCGAAGATCGTTGTTTGTTGGAACAAAAAATACTCGGAAGACGACGACAACGTTGATCATAGTGATTTTAGCATTATTGATGCTAATTTGATGAACAATGAAGGAGATCACGATCATCACAATAGTATGGATGGATATAACCATCTAATGCCATGTTTTGAAGATGATGGTGATGATGAAGACCCAATTTACGATTATGCTCCGGCTGCATGATTTGATCATGTGTATGAATGCATGAGTACTACTACGACCAGAGAGTTTAATGCATGATAAACATTTAAATTATTTTCAGAAACAAAAAGTGAATAATAATGAATGTTGTGTGTTTGTTTTTAATTTTAATATTCATGAAAAAAAAAAGTTTAGTCTTTTGATAAAATGTGTCTATGTAGAAAGAAAAAGTATACATCACATTATTGTGAAATATAACCTTTGGAAAAGAAGGAAAGAATTTGATTGTTGATTTATTGTCGTAAATAAAATATATCGTGTGTTCACGATTATTATTCTTCCATTATTATTTTCTTTTACAATTTCTTTTAGATGAATCACATTTAATTTACTTTTGCTCAATCGTGTATAAATTACTTGAATAATTTTATTAGATACTTTTATAGCAATTCTATTTTGGTTCGGTGTGAAAAAATTCAATCTTCGAAACCTTCCATTGATGCCAATAGGTGGCTTCGGTAGAGAATGCTTCTCTCAACGTGAATAAATTGAATTTTGGTGGCAAGAGAAAAAACCTCTACGTATGAAGCCATCCATTTGGCATTGACAAAGGGTCACCCATTATAAACCGTCGCGAAAACAGTCGATTTCGACAAATGATCGATTTTTGTCTGACGTAGTTTTTTGTCATAACTAGTAGACAATGGATCAGTAGAAACAAAATAAAATTGTAAAACTTATGACATTTGTCAAAAGTTAAGAGTCCAAGTTTAATTAAAGTGAAAAATTAATTTAGGGTGAAAATATCTATATATCTCCACTAAATTTAGGGTTACATATTGGCTTTTTCCCTAAAATTGAATTCATAAAACTAAACAGTATCTCTTAGAATTATTAAATATGAAATATGTTGACTTCGTTAATGTTATAATAGAAATTATAAAGGAACATCAACACAACCACCTCGTACGTATGATCATTAAATAATGTTTTTGACTTTAACATAATTAAAATTAAAAAAGAAAAATAACAATTTGGCTTTCAGCCTTGATTTATTAATTAAGTAAAACAAACATCTTTAAAAAATGTCACATAATTTTATAATCAGTAAACAAACATATTAAATTTCTTTTTTAAAAATAAAATAATGCAAGATAAAATTATTTACTTAAATCCTATCATAGTATTATAAACGTTGGTCCTAAACTTTTTAAAATATATTCTACACACACAATTGAGAAAATTGCTTTTGAAAGAGTGAAAAGCTAAGAGAAAATATTTATAAAAAGGATAGAAAAAAAGGAGAATGAAAAATGTTGTGTATTGGGGTGTTTATAAAAAAGTAATAAATCTAATAGAATAAAATAAAATAAGGTAAACAAATTTTGTTCTTGATTAATAATAATTTGATTTAGAAACTTCTAAGTTTACTTACCCATTTAAAAAAGTTAGGCTCCTATAATAGTTAACAAATATATATAGATCCTATACTATATATAATAAATATCTAAACCCTAAATGAAGATCCAACAATCAAGAAAGTGTTGCTTTCAATTTTCAAATTAGATATATAATCTTAATATTATATGGTCCATTGGGAGTTGTTAATATCTTCAATTCCAATAACGGGGTTTACTACATATCCTACAACGTTTTCTCGACAAATCACCCAACAACGTTTGCGTTATCGAGTGTTTAACTCGCTAACCCCTTTTTGAACATTATTTTCAACGAATGCGTGCGTCGGTCCCTAAATTTGAATATGGTTATCTCTATAAGCTAAGCTGCATAATCTTAAGAAAGAATAACATTAACCTTTTTTAATGTTTCCAATTTTATATCTATCCATAGTCTGTTCTGTAGGATAGTTTTTTTTTTTTTTTTTTCTAGTTAAATGTAATCAATATGTTTACTTTCGACTTATTAAATACTATTTTAATATTTTAATGGTGTTCATTACAATGGGGGGGGGGGGGGGGGGGGTTTAGTGTATGCATACTGGTGTATGCATAACAATTAAAGTAAAGGCTTAATTTCTAGATAAAATTAATATCACAGTGAATGAAAGTTTTTGAACAGTTTGTTCTTTACAGGGTTGACTTTTATTTATTTAAAGTTTAATAATATTTGGATGGTGATTTGAATTTTGAACTTCTCAACAGATAAAGTATGTTGTATGAAAGTTTAGTTAGGTATATGTTTACGGTTGACTTTTTTTAGTATTGAAACTTTGAAAAATATGATTAGAAATGATTTTCATAATCAAGTAGACGAGTTAGATATTCAATTTAAACTCTACCTTGTTACGTTATTGTATAAATCTAAATAGAAAAAAAATCGTATCTTCCGAAGTTACTAACCCTATGAAATTAGAAAGAAGCCAAAGTAATATACCATGAATATGCATGATTATTTTTATATGTTAAAAATTAGTATATGCAAAACAATTAAATAAATTAATTTTAAGTATTGGCAAAATAAATGGAAAAAAGAAGAAGAAGAAGAATTTTTAGTCATTTTTTAGATAGGCAATAAAAATTTTCTCAAAAAGAATAAGAATATTCAAGTGATTAAACTAAAGAAAAAGGAATATGAGAGATATATTCTTGTGGTAGAAGTGGTGAAAGCATATATTATTCATTTTTAAATACATTGAAAAGCTTATCGTGAAATATTTGATAAAGATTCGAGGCTTTTGAGAGTATGAAAAGACACATAAATTGTATATATGTGTGTATACGAACGAATGCACGTCATTCAATTACCTCAATTCTAAATACTACTTCTCTATAAAGATATCTTAAGTTTTCTTGAGAAGAAAATAAAAAACTATATGATAATACTTAAAATCTTGCTAGTAATATCATATCGAAAATATTCATAAATTTTAAAAAAGTGAGGTCTTGAGCATAGTCATTGGCTTTCATCATCATCGTTGTCGTCATCTCCATCCCCTCCTGTGACAAATGTTGGACAAGTAGTCGATGCTTGTCTTCTATGCTTGACACACCTTAAAAAACATTGTTCTTTAATTATATTGTTGTAGTGAAACGTGTTGATAAGTTTGAATTGAGTTGTTGAGTAGCGAATTAGGAGAGGATGTTTAAATATAAGAGGGAAAAGTGTGAATGTATTAGAGTGATAGTGAACACACTATCGCCTCTAGATTTTAGACCTTGAAAGCTCAACATAAAAACATTTGATTTGATAAAGATCATGAGACTCACTGGATACAAGGAAGGACAATTTATATAATTGTTGAGTTACAATATACGTATGGTAAACAATTCTCAAATTAAACCCCCTTTTTTTTTTATATCTCCCTATTCCCTTTAAGAAAAGAAAACAAGAAAACAATGTAAGCTATAGTCATAACTCATGCAGCAGGAGCATAATCGTAACATCCATCGTCGTCATCGTCATCACCTTCTCGTCTTATAATAGTTGTTGTTAGATTAGTAGAGAATTGTCGACCACACTTGACATCTTTATATGCAATAATATTCTTGATCATCGTTGAAGCAACCGGCTCGAAAATAGATACGTCCATGTTGAGAAAGAAAGAGAGAAGAGATGTAGAGATGTTTGATGGAGTTTTTAGGGATTGTAGTTTATGAGTAGAGAATGGCAGAAGAGAAAAGGGTTTAAATAGAGAGGGGAAAGAGAGAGTAGTGAAATGGCCGTTGTTAAGCTTTTAGGGCACAAGGAAAACACAAGAAAGAATGTGGGTAATGAACAACAAAGAGTGTCCAACACCAACTCTCATGTGGATGTGGCACTTTCCAAATTGACAAGTCATCAAGAGTAATGTGTTTAACACATTCCCAATGTTTGTTCACTGTTGGAATCACAAATAGAGAGAAAGAGATTCCTAACATTTTTCTTGAAGGGACCCACAAGAAGATTAGAGGGCATATTTGATTTAGTAATATAGAAAAGAAGTTGATTTGATTGCCTTTTGTCAATTTGAAAAAGTAAAAGAAGAAGGATTATAATCTCATATTTATTATACTAAAACAATTTTTACATACTCTTTGTGAGACAAAGTAATCCCAATTTGGGAATAGAAAAGTGTGTGTATCATATGATCACCACTGTCTTTCATGTATATACAATACACAAACAAAAAAAAAAGGAAAAAAAAACCCTAAATTGACGTGAATATATATATATATATATATATATATATATATATATATTCCTCTCTTATCTTCATATTCATGGTCCTCATACTCTCAAGATTCTTTAAACTAATTTGTCTTCTACGTGTTTGATAACATGTCAAACTACATATTCCTACGTGGCTATAGCTACACATTCAAAGCCATTCGTAGTTGGAGTTGGGCAATCAATTAAGTGAACCATCACGAGCCCCTCACACTTTGGCTCGTGCCCACCTTGCTCCACAAACGAGCACACACTCATAAATTAAATGTCTTCTCTCTTTCAATCTTTCCCTACATATAAAGTACCACATCAAACTATAACCAAAATCGCATCAATAATAATAATTGAACCTCTCCTCTTTATTTTAAATGGCTCATGTTTCAAGATTACCTTTTGTTTTGGGGTTGAAGAACCTTGGAGGTGATGGTGGGAAATGGTTATCGTGAGGGATGTGAATGTGGTTATATTGCTCTTGTTTCAATGGCAGAGGGGGACAACACGACGATGGTAGATACGACTTTGCTTTGACTGCTTGAGTTTTGATTTGAGATCATCTAAAGTGACGACCGTGACGGTCAGTAAAAATTGGAGGAAGAGAGTCGTTAAAAAGATTTGGGAATTTGAAGAGAGAATGAACATATACATTAGGTGTTTGGGAAAGATTGTCAAAAGAAAATTACAGTTATTACGGTTACTATATGCAACTTCGAATCGTAATATTTTGTTGAAAGAGTTTTGATTATTAATTAAATTTCATTCTCGTCGTTTTGAATTTTCATATTTATTTTACTTCTTTCTATTAACATTAACACGTTAAGATTGTATACATTTTCTTTGTTCACAAAGATAATGCATAAATAGTATAAATAATGTATTAGTTGAGCTACTCTCACTTTGACAAATTGTATAAATTGATTGGGTAGGAAAAATAGAGTAGTTAATTTTAAAAGTTGAAAAATAATATTATGTGGTGTTGTATTTTTGGACTACTATAGTTTCATGTCAAATAATCTGTTGACTCAAAATAATAATTTTTAAATAAAAAAATCATTGAACTTCTTTATATATAAATTCAATGACTAGTAAGTCTCAATCATTGAAATTGTAGAATTAAATTTGCATATGGACCTTCAATAAAGTATCAAAATTTATTTAAGAATCTGATACAAAATAATGTCTTATTTATTTAAGTGTGGACCAAACTGAAGTTCATAGGGCAGGGAAGTGTCTCTGTCTAGTTGTTGTATGATTTTCATTTAAACATGTGACTTTTTTTTCTTTCTCGTCTTCTATTACAATAATTTTGTGATTGAAAAATAGAACCTTCGACCTTAATAAAAAAAGTACGTGTTACACAAATAATAATTAAGGTGATCAGTTATTAGTAATTTCGAATTTTTTTATAATCTCATACACTAACCTTTGAATATATTAATTTAATACATGATCCATGAAGTTTACTTGAATGATCAAAATATGAATTAAAAAGATTTAAAATGAAAATAATATTTAAATTCAATCCCAAGATATAATTTGAAACCCTCATTTAAAAAAGTGTGTAATAATACATCATCAAAAGGTTGTAACCTAGCCATATGCATAATATGAAAAAGAAGAACACCAACAATATAAAAATTAGTATGTAGAAAATATATGTTTACATATACTAATATTTTATACTTTGTTTTATAATTTGGGTCATAGAGAATCAAAGGTATTATGCATTTGATTTTCTTTTTTTAAAGAAAGTGCAAAAATAAGATTCGTATATATGGTGTTAGAATGTCACCATTGTGTAGATTATATTCTCAACAAGCAAAAGAGAAGGCAAAAAAAAAAAAAAAAAAAAACTCATGGAGGTAATTAAGGATTCATTGTCAAAGCCCGATAGATAGACATTTCACTAATAAATTGTAACATTTTATTACATTTGTAGATATTTTGGTTCATTTTACTATATGTATGAAAATAATCTCTTAAAAAAACTCTTAAAATTATATATTTTAAAATTGTTTCAAAAGTTATTTGGGATATGGTCGTTAAACACTTCAATTTTTTTTAAAAAAAGAACACTTAAAAAAGTTAAACCTAATACACTGTTCATTTTTCTGCTTAAACTTTGTCCTCCGTATATAAGTCTATATATAATCTTGTACTAGCTTAATAATCTAAAAAAGTGATTACTCAAAACATATTATATATATAAACATGGTGTGTATTTGGTCCCAAGTGATGAAAGGAGATCCATATTATTTATATATTTGTGTTTTGCTTTTGAAGAACACTATGCACAATTGACTACATCATAAAGACTAAGATAGAAACACTTTTGATCATACAATTTGACAAAAAAAGGCATCCACTCAACTTGTGTATACACCCTTTGTATACTTTTTTTTGCTACCAACCGTATCCCTTTCTCTTTATCTATTTCTCCTTGTGATTCCACTTGGTGATCAAATGTTGGCAATGTGTGCTAAACACACAATTCTTTATGACATGTCAATTTGAAAAGTGACACAAACCACATGAGAGTTGGTGTTGCACACTCTTTGATGCTCAATATCCACATTCTTTCTTGTGTTTTTCCTATACCCTAAAATGCTTACCGTTTTCTTCCACTCTTTCCTCTCTATTTAAACCCCTTTCTCTTATGCATTTCCTACCCATAGACTCAATCCAAATCCCCCTCTCAGAACATCATTATTCAACGATGTGTAATCATGTGCACGAAAATTTTGAGCGAAGACGACATGATTTTGTTTCTTCAACAACGCTTGTCGTAGGACGAGAAGGAGGTGATGACGACGATGATGATGGAGATTATGATTTTGCTCCAGCCGCTTGAAACCTAACCATATATCAAGTTTATATCAACAATTAAGAATGATATGACGAGACAAATATTAAGACTTTACTTAGTTCGTTTGAGAAGTAGGAGTACTAACTAAAAAGTGTTCTCCCATTGTATGCATGCATTTGGTTTGTACACGTATATGGTATATATGTACTTTTCTTATTTAATTTGAAACTCAATTTAATATTAGATTTTTTACACTTTTAAACAAAATTGTATATTATTAAAATTGAATTTAAATAATTAATTAAAGTTATTTATTTCATCGCTCTCGATCAAACTGCTAAAACAACCTATATCAATCGATGATATTTATATTAGTTTCTTTTATTTTTCACATAACTACTCTTGCATATCTAACCATTAGTATTTGTTTTTCAATTCATGACTTATTATAAGAATATTTCAATGCTAGTAGATACTCTCAAGTGGGATATTTTGATATAATAATATTAACCCAAATCTATATTTTTCATTATTCAGTCCAAAAGGAATAAATACAATTAAATAATATAGCAAAATAGAAAAGGGTCTAAAAATACAAAAGGATGGAATATCGTATCCCATGAGTTCAACGTTATATAATGGTCAAAGATCCAAAGCATTTTCACTCCAACATAGAATTACTCCATGTTTAACATTTCTATGATCGAGCAATTGAAAATAAAGATACTATCTTGTTAGAGTACGTAATGTACGTGTTATTGTTTTCTAATCATGTTTTCTTATGCTTAGGATTAATTCATCTCCTTCAAATCACACAGATAAAAAGTCTTCATATTTTATTTACTATTCTTGGGTTTGTACTTAGTTTGGTTTTCATTGAATCTAATACCATAATAGGTTGATAATATATGAGAGATTCCAAATCAAAAAAATTTGCTACATATGAGAGAAGTAATGATGTATCTCTCTAATTTTCTCACAATCTTTATATATAAGATATATCGGTTACCTATACTCTTCTCTATTGTCTAGTAATTTTAGAAAGAAAGCTTACGTTTACCTAATACGATATTAGAGTCTATGAAGTCCAAACGAGTCTTTCATTTGAAAGAAAAATGATTCAACGACCAAAAGAAAAAATAATGCACCATCTTGAGGATTTTGAAATATATATATATATATATATATATATATATATATATATATATATATATATATATATATATATATATATATATATCAATTATCACTGATTTTGTTACTAATTGGTTTTAAGATAATAGAACCCCATATGTTTATTTAATAAATCCATATCACATTGACAATTATTGAAGTCTAGAGCACTACAATGAACCCTAACGCAGATGAGATCCAAGTGCAAAAAAAATTATGAACAAAGTTGCCTGATGACAAATAGTATTTAATTAAATAAATTTTTTAAAATTAGTTAATATACACTAAAGAAATTAATGTAGTAAAAAATCAGAGTTAAAAATGTCGATCTTCAAGTTTAAGAACCAATTTGAAATAAAATTTCAATCTCAATGATAGAATTGTAACGCATTTTGAAACTTAATGATTAAATTGAAACTCGAAATGCAATAATTTAAAATTTAAGGACTAATCCAAAACGACGTTACGATCGAAAAGTAGTGTTTTTTTCTCAAAAATCGACATTTAACCCTAATGAAAGTATTGGGAAGCCAAAGATCGAAGCAGTGATCACACCAATTTGGCAAAAAAAGTCATCAACTAACCTCTTTTTTATCATTAAATTAGATGCTTTTTTCTTGTGTGTAATGTCATTTCAAATTAAAGATGGCAAGAACCTTTTTTTTTTTTCTCTTTCTGTATAACTCTTCTTTATGAGTCCACTTGGTGAACAAACATTGGGAATGTGTTAAACACATTACTCTTGATGACTTGTCAATTTGGAAAGTGCCACATCCACATGAGAGTTGGTGTTGGACACTCTTTGTTGTTCATTACCCACATTCTTTCTTGTGTTTTCCTTTGTGCCCTAAAAGCTTAACAAAGGCCATTTCACTACTCTCTCTTTCCCCTCTCTATTTAAACCCTTTTCTCTTCTGCCATTCTCTACTCATGAACTACAATCCCTAAAAACTCCATCAAACATCTCTACATCTCTTCTCTCTTTCTTTCTCAACATGGACGTATCTATTTTCGAGCCGGTTGCTTCAACGATGATCAAGAATATTATTGCATATAAAGATGTCAAGTGTAGTCAACAATTCTCTACTAATCTAACAACAACTATTATAAGACAAGAAGGTGATGACGATGACGACGATGGATGTTACGATTATGCTCCTGCTGCATGAGCTCTTTTGCCTATATATTAAGTTTATGACGATTGAAATGAGGGAATATGGAGATATAGGAAAAGCGTAGTTTAATTGAAGTAATTTACAACATACATGTAATTGGTCCTTCCATATTTTCAAGAATCTCGTAATCTTTGTCAAATTAATGTTTTTTTAGAGGTGAATATGTTTCTTGGTCACTACTTCAACGAACGAATATATCTATGTGAATCTTTTGGTTATCCTCAGTATGCATAAATGTTTTTTTTTTTTTCGGTGTGCATTAAACTTTTGAAGAACTTTTACTAGCCCATGTGAACATAATAATCTTTCAAAAATAAATATCTCTATGATTTGTCATTTGAGTATAATTTTTCTACAAATAAATCATGCATATTAATTTGGTCATTTTGAGATAGCTTTTAATTTCCTAAGAAATGTCTCTTTTTTATTTTTTTTCTTCTTAGCTTGTTTGGGTTGAGTTTGAGGTGGAATTCTCTCCATTAATTCATTCATCATACAAAAAAATCTTTACCATTGTGATTATTCTTTTAAAAAAAGTCAAAGTAAATGAATTTCTTTCATACTATTTTCTTAGATATGATTTAAAAGTCAAGTTATTTTTGAATTAAGTAATATACACACACACATATACATTATTTTCATAAAAGAAAAAAAGGTACCCTAGGAGTGATATAAGCTAATTTGACTATGAGGAACAAAATAACTATGAGGTACAAAAAATATTAACAAGACTAAGCACATTGAATGAGATTGTTTAACAACAAATGGTTAGTTTCATACATAAACACACTAAGCACAAATGGTGGGTAATTACCGAGCACAATATTGCGGTTGCGGAGGAGTTGTGTTACGTAATCCAGATTTGATTGTTATTTGTACATTTTTTTTTCTATTGTCAAGTGTTGTAAGTGTTGGACTTGTTTATTAAAGTTCAAGGCTTTGCTTGTGAACATAAAGTTTGGCATTTGGTTTTGTCATACATTTCTTTTTGCGTTTCATCTAGAGAGACGATTGTAATAAATTTGTACATGGAGCTACTTCAGATGGAATCAAATGCTCTCTGTTGTTGTCTTAATTTCTTGGTTTTATAACATTTTAGAGATTGGTTGATTCCTAGTTCTCTCTTTGATTTGAGGAGTTTTATCCTTTAGTCGGGGATTTGTTCAACCTTGATTCTATTCCGTTATCTCTAAAAAAAAGCCTTAAAATAGAATAATTTGAATAATGATAAATTTATTCCACAAGGTCCCTTTACATTAAATCAAAACTATAAAACTCCATATAAAATACAAGTGTTTCTTTACTAACAATATATATATATAGACACACACACACACACACACCAAACACACCTTTCATGTAGCTCATAAGAAACAAATGGTTTGCATTTAACTAATCACTAGTTGCTTTCAAAGTTTGACTTTGACTATTGTGCTCATAGATTATCTAAAAGTACCTTTACTTGTTACTAAAGCAATGACCTAATTAATCACCCTTTAAGTTTAACAATAGATTGAACCACACTCCTATCCCTACACAACATGTTGAACAAATATTAGATATGAAAATTCAAACCTACAACATGTCAATTTATATATATATATATATATATATATATATATATATATATATATATATATATATGCCCACTTCTCTTAAATAGTTTTGAGACTACTCTAATTTTTCAATTCAAGAGAGTACATAATAAGCAACATATAAAATGAAAAATTTCAATAATAATAATAAAAAAAATAAATGATTAAATGGTAAATAAATACACTACGTGAATACGACGTCGTTACATTGACTAAGTAATGGGCTTTAAATGGGCCTTCTTCTGCCACCTTCATCCATCCCATCTCTTCCAAATCAGAACCCCATTGATTTCTCCTCTGCTACCAATTCAATTTTCTTTTCGGGAAATTGCCAAAAATAGGTTAAAAAAAGAGATTTAAATGAATTTTGGGACAAGTTTTCAAAAGAAAGACTTTTAGGACAATTTGGGTGTGAATAGACAAAAATGCCCTTCATTAAATTTCTATCGCTCTCTATTGATTGTTTCGCCTACCCACGTTCGCTTTCCCTTCTCTTTCGCATAGAACACCTGAAGTAAAAAAAAAAAAAAAACATCTCCTTTCTTTGGCTTTTCAAATTTCCCGCTCTGCTCTTCGAAGATACTCCGACTGTTCGTCTGTCGTCGGTCCTCCAGTGCATTTCGTCGCTTCTCCTTTTCGAACCTAAGAATCAACTTTGAGCGTGTTCTCTTATTTCAGTGAGTTTTATCTGTAACCCATTTTCAATATATTTGCTTTTTCTTGGCTTGAATCATGACATCGACTTCAACATCGACCGACGGACCCTTCTACAAGATTAATCCTTCCCATCATTTTTATTCCCTAGTAAGCTGTTTGTCTCATTTGGAAAAGACAACACATAATATTAAGGCCAAACTCAAACCCGATCAATTAGCCTTATTTAGGAAAACAAAGTTTGGGCACTTTTTGGACCTAAATATTGTCTTCAATGGGCCACTCATCCACTACTTACTGTTAAGGGAGGTGGAAGATGAAGGAAAGGATTCTATAAGTTTCCTACTAGGGGGCGTTGTTTGTACTTTCGGTAGGAGAGAGTTTAACATCGTAACTGGACTATGGGGTCCTAAAGAGGACTATATTCAGTTGGGTGGGAACAGTCGACTGTTGGAGAAGTTTTTCAAAGACAAGGACTGTGTTTACGTTAGCGACTTAGAAGATATATTTTTGGAATACGAGGGTGATGACGATGATATCGTCAAATTAGCTTTAGTCTACTTTATAGAGATATCTTTGTTGGGAAAAGATAGGCGAACCAAAGTGGACATTGGTTTTTTGAAGATTGCTGATGATTGGAATTCATTTAATAATTATGATTGGGGTCGGATTGTTTTTGTACGCACGCTAAGTGCATTGAAAAGAGCCTTGGACAAGCAATATGCCAAGGGAAAGAAGAAATCAACACAGACAAAAAAATATACTATCAATGGATTTCCGCATGCATTACAGGTATTTGACTTCTTACTTCTTACTTCAAAACTTTAAAAAGATCGTTTAGTTATTTGAAACGATCGTTTAGTTATTTTAAACGATCGTTTAGTTATTTTAAACGATCGTTTAGTTATTTAAACGATCGTTTAGTTCTTTTTAACGATCGTTTAGTTATGTTAAATGATCGTATAGTTGTTTTCAAACGATTGTATAACCACTTGTTTATATATCTATATATATCTTGTGGCACTTTCTAAACTTGTTTGTCAAATGTGGAATAGGTTTGGGCATATGAGTCTATACCAACCATCATTGGATGTGGTGTAGATAAAGTAAACGATCATGCCATACCACGAATGCTGAGGTGGGTGTGCCAACAATCACCAAAGTCCCAAACTATAAGCCAGGTGTTTGACTCGCCAATGGTAAGTAGCAAGCAATAGTAACTTACTTAAGGATCGCGTGATTTTGTGCTTATTTCTTTGTCCTAAATACATTTGCCTTTTTCTATTTGCAGTTTATAATTAAGGCGGTCATTGAGATGACACCTGAAGAGGAGCAATTGAAAATTGCTTCAGGTGAACTTTTTGAAAACTTCCGCTCATCTACCATTATTCAGTCGAAGAATGGTGGTTCAAAAAGAGTACGAGAAGTTGTTAACGATGAAGATGAGTTGAAAAAGAGTAAGAAACAGAAGTCCAAGATTAAGATGAAAAAGGCTATTCGAAATCTCCAAGATCGAGTAGCGGTTGTTGAAGGCCAACTTAATACTATAAAATCCGATATTGACGAATTGAAGGGCCTGATGTCAACCATATTGAAGCACATTGGACTTCAAAGAAAGGTTAGGAATGAAACTGTTAAGTGTATTCACGTTAGTTGTTTCATATTTGGTAACCATGTTCTCGCTAATTCATTTTGAGGTTCCATAGGGTGACGAAGGGGACCACAAGGTGTCCGAAGGCTTGGAGGATGAACACATTGAAGTTAAAAAGAAGGTTTGGTTCCATGTTCATGCTAATATTGATGTTTAATTTCTATCATTATATACACTAATGCATTATGAGCTTCCATAGGGTGACGAAGATGTGTTGGAGAAGAAGGTTGATATTGGTTTAGAGGAGCCAATAGATGTCGTTGACGATGAGGACGTCATAGAGATAGAACCATTTCTCACTCAACGACCACACGTTCGGCCCGCCCGTAGGAAGCGTGCAAGTGTTTACCTATCAACCCCATTCACAACTCTACCTAAACGGTCTCTGACATCAACCACCAGCACCTCTGAGTCTGAAGCAATTGTTTATGATCCTATGCACAAAATACTTGACGTCCATTTAGATAGACTTCGAGCGTGGATTACAGACAAGCGTACAGACGATGAGCTGCGTGAAACCTTTCATGGGAAAAAATCGAAGGCTTTTTTCAGAGACTTGTTTATGTGTCGCCGGTGGTTGTCGGATGAGGTATGGGATTATCTTATCATTTATGCAATTATAATTTTATCATTGTTATGGTTCTATACATTTACTGCTTACTTTTGTTTGTATTAGCATTTGGATGCACTTTTTCTTTTCATTCGCTTGAAGATTAAGGCAGCCGGGATACCTTCTTCTCAGAACTTCACAACTGCGGACACAATCTTTATGGTTTGTAATCGTCTCGTTACTTTATGTATGTATTTGCGTTTGATATTTGTCTTTCGGTCTGATATTTGCGTTTGTATGTTTTTCTTTGCAGCGCATTTTAGTTTCGAAGTGGCCCCTATACAAAGAATGTATTAAAGAGAATCGCCCGTTTGACTGGGACGAAGAGTATAGGTTGGTTGACTATGTTGTCGGGTCAAAAGTGGACTTCCAAGATCCTTGGGCAAGTGTTGATTACGTTTACTCTCCATTCAATGTCCATGGCAACCATTGGGTTCTATTATGCTTGGATTTGGTAAGTTGTCAAGTGAAGGTATGGGATTCGCTTCCGTCACTTACAACTGCCGAAGAGATGACAAACATATTACTGCCCATTCGACAGTTGGTGCCAAAGTTGTTAGATAGTACTGGCTTCTTTGATAGGAGAGGTAGATCATCGACATACAAGGAACCTTGGCCAGTTGTCATTGTTGACCCAATTCCACTTCAACGAAATAATTGTGATTGTGGCGTATTCGCAATTAAGTATTTTGAGTACATAGCTGCTGGTGTTGGTTTAGATACATTATGTCAAGAAAACATGTCATACTTTAGAAAACAATTAGCATTTCAAGTATGGACCAACCAACACTCCTATGTATTGAAATATTAACATAAATCACAAGTATCAATTGGCTGTTCTATTATTGTGTATGTTGCATTTCAATTAGTAGTATCGATTATTCTCTATGTTGCAAAACTACTTGTAGCTAAACGATCGCTGAATTTTTTTATGATTTTAAGAATATCGTTTAGACTTTACCAAACGATCGTTTAGACTGTACCAAACGATCGTTTAGACTTTACCAAACGATCGTTTAGACTTTACTAAACGATCGCTTAATATTTTGACGTTTATTAAGAAGATCGTTTAGACATCGTTTATTAAGAAGATCGTTTACACTTACCGAACGATCGTTTAGACTTTACCAAACGATCGTTTAGACTTTACTAAACGATCGCTTAATATTTTGACATTTATTAAGAAGATCGTTTAGACATCGTTTATTAAGAAGATCGTTTATACATATGTGCGCGATGAGTATTTCTCTACACGAATATTTTGTGATATGTATCTAAACGAATACAAATATTAACTCAAATATTCTTTCTCAATTTTGGTCGCGTTTAATTGAAAATATCACAAAGTATTTATTTTATAACAAAGTTTAAAATTATAATATGTTATTCTCTCTATAAAAATTACATAAAAAAATTATATAAACGAATACAAATATTAACAAAAGTATTTATTGGCCCAAAGTTCCAGCACATATTGTTGTCTAAACAGTTTCATGTTTGGCACAGTTAGACAACCAAGGTCACTAGCAGTTACAAGGCATTCAACAAATTTGGTACAGAAAATTCCACAATCCAATGAACGCCCTTTCTGTAATGTGGCCTTCGATCTGCGTATTGGCCAAGGGCCATATGTGAAACGATCTGAATGGAGGTTGACTCCAATTGCAATCGCGAGTGAGGCAATGCATCGTGCAGGCATTTGAAGAGCTTCATCAACAAGTTTCTGCTCAACATAATTTGGCATTGAGTCGAACACGTAGATCCTGCATTTTCTCATATCAGCTGCAATAGCCAACCAGTGTTCTTTTATGTTGATGCAGGTAATCACGTAGTTGACATCTCCCCACCCTGGTATGTCGTTGTAATCACCAACAGCAGTGTTGAAATAGTATTCGACATCTTTTTCTGTCCATATACTTAGGTGTGCTGTTGGGTCTGTCCATTCAGCTTTCTTATTATCTGGTGTCACCAGATGAGTATCAAAAATGTGGTTCCAAACAATGCAGTCTGGTTTATTGATTCCAGTCTTCAAGAACAAGTCAAAATTTAATCAGAATATAATGATGCAGTTTAACTTGTATACAAAAAAAAAAATTAAAGAATAACAACTTACCAGAAAAGAGGAATGTAATATTCTAAAAGAACGCTTGCAATGGTGCTTGAGATGCAACATTTTATTCTGCAAGTGGGCGAATAGCAGATCCAATGTCTACAAAGAAAAAATAAACGATCGTTTAATGAATGAAAGGAGAGGATAAGCGATCGCATAAGAAATGTACATGTGATCGTTTACGTAGTAAGCGATCGTGTAATATTAACTTAACGATCGTTTAGTTAATAGAAGCGATCGTTTAGTTAATAGAAGCGATCGTATATCAAATATAAGCGATCGTTTGGGAAGAGTACTTACGTCTCCATGTACCCATGTGTTTTCTTCAAGCTGTCTGAAAAAGTCTTTCTTTCTGGTTGTGGAGACTACTTTCCTTTCTTCATGGGTTGTTTTTCTTGATTTTTTCCATTGCAAGTATTCCTTCCATAATTTTGGATCCACTTTCCACATCGGATTATATGGATCTACTTCTCTGATTTCCACATCTGGGACAGGTGTTGTAGATACTGATATGATCTGAGCAGATGTTGTGGGTGGATTACCTTGTTCATCTTCATGTTGCACCTCTTTATTTGCTATTTTACATAGCTTTCTTCTCTTTATTGGTTTTTCTTCCACATCTTTATCAGGCACAGTTACTGGTTCTTTTTCAACCAAAGTAACTGCTTCATCATTTTTTTTCATCTCAACCTGTTTTTTTGTTGTTTCCTGCAATGTAATCGTATTAAACAAGTAACAAACTATTCATTCAAACGACTACAAATTTGTTGTGTATACATACCAGTTGAGATTCTTCATTTACAATTTGTACAGTTTGATCCATTGGAGCCAATTCACAAAGTGCAAGAGGTTGGCTCACATATGGAAGGGTAGTAATCATCTGTGGCAGGTCTGATTCTTTCTGAATTTGATGACTTAGACTATCCGATATATCTCTTATAGTCATTAGCAAGTCTGCATCCCTACCGTCTATGCTTATATCACTACCACGTTCCTCTTCATGTTCCCTAAACAAAATGAGAAGAAACATGAGAATAAGATTTTGCTTGCCTATGGTCACGATTCAAAAACTCAAGAGAACATGAATGAACTTTCACATACTTTTTAATCTTGAATATATTTGAATCCTTCAGTCTAACCGCTCGCAATCTCCAACCACACTTGTTGTCGATGCATCTAACGAAAAGAACCTCTTTTGTAGACTTTTTTACTACAAACTGAAAATTTTTTTTCATTGCCAACACACTTAATCTCATTGACAAATCTCTCTTGCAAAAAAATATTTGTCCTACATCCAACTCTTCACTTGTAGAGCTTTCTTCCGACCAGCCACTTCCTTTTGTCTTCAACTTCCGACTAGAGGACCTGTAGTCAACTTTACCTTTTCCTTTGCAATCTTTTGTAGGAGCATCTCTTTGTTCTGGGATGTCAAACAATTCATTGTACATCTCAACTGACTCCAATGTAAAAGTATCATCTATTGAATGATATGACTCATATGATTCCCATATAGCCGAATTGGTCCCTATCATGTTATGACACAAGCCACCCTCGACTTCACCAATATCAACTTCATTCTCATCTAATCTATCCATTCCAATTGGAGGAGGATGAGGGTTTAAATTTTGAACTTGGTTGCTCCCAGATACTGAATTGTAATCTTTGTTTAACACTTTCATGCTTCGATTGCTTGTAGGCTCAAACGATAGGTATAGGGGGACCTCCAATGGATTTTCACTAAGAATATAAAACTTCAAATCACGGTCATTGCTTAACTCAAATGGAGGAGCTTCCTTTTCCCCTTTGATCTCATATATACATCTTATCTTTATGTCAAACTTTGTAGGGTCAACTTCTGCAAGGTCATATAGTTCAGACTGTAAATCTTTGTGTGTTATTTCTTTAGGGACAACAATGCCTTTTAACACTCCTCCTTCATATTTTCTTCGTCCCTCATCCCATTCACCACCGTGACGCACTAAAATCCGAACATGTGCCATCCTTAAACTACCTTAAGTACTTTTGTATCTTAAAAAATTGATTTGAACTTAAGAACCTACAAAATGCGTGCAAGATGTAAAGAAATGAATTAGGAGGTGTACCAATTTGATTTTGAAATAAATAGTGGAAGTTTGGAACGTGCGAGATGTGTGCGAGATGTGTGCGAGATACGTGCGAGATGTGTGCGAGATACGTGCGAGATAAAGCATGAGGGCCTAAGAGAGTTACTAAACATGCAAAGAATAGCTCTAAATGGATTAGGAGGTGTACCAAGTTGATTTTGAAATAAATAGTGAAAGTTCGGAACGTGCGAGATGTGTGCGAGATACGTGCGAGATACGTGCGAGATAAAGCATGAGGGCCTAAGAGAGTTACTAAACATGCAAAGAATAGCTCTAAATGGATTAGGAGGTGTACCAAGTTGATTTTGAAATAAATAGTGAAAGTTTGGAACGTGCGAGATACGTGCGAGATAAGTGCGAGATAAAAAAAAAATGCGAGATAAAAAAAAAAAACCTTAATTCCTTCTATTCCTATTGCTTACTCCTCCTCTATTTGATCCAACTAAATCCTCATCCTCTAGTTCAATTCATTTTTCACTAGCCATTGAACATTGAACTTTCTAAGAACCTAAAACCAAAATTTGACTAAACTAATTTACGGCAAATAAGTCCAATTCCAAAAACCAGACAATTACGGATGAAAATAGCACCAAATACCCTAACAAACATTTACTTACAGCAGATAAATTGAAAATCGGTTATACATGAAACTCACCTAAATAAGACGCTCGAAGTTGATTGAATGGTCCGAATAGGAGCGACGAAATGCACTGGACAACGACCGACGAAGGGCAAGCGACGAAGGGCAAGCGACGAAGGGCAAACGACGATGGGCAAGCGACGATGGGCAAGTGACGATGAACAACTGACGATGGCCGGAGTAGGTTCAAGTGTTCTACACGAAAGAAAAGAGAAGGGAAACGGAACTATACGCGAAAGAGAACGAATCAGAGAAGGGAAAGCAACGTGGAAGAGGGAAAGGAAAGGAAGGGCATTTTTGTCTATTCACACCCAAATTGTCCTAAAAGTCTTTCTTTTGAAAACTTGTCCCAAAATTCATTTAAATCTCTTTTTTTAACCTATTTTTGGCAATTTCCCTTTCTTTTCCTCATTTACCTCTGTTTCTGTACGACACTCGGCTCCACACCCATTTGCCTTCTCTCTCTGAACTCTTCATTGGGTCTTTTGGATTTTTCTGATTCTGTGTTAAATTATTGGGGCATCTGTACGATTACAATTTTCCCTCCATTGCTGCTCCAGATCCGAGCTTCCCAATTTTGTCGGTAATGAGAAACTCCTATTCTCTTCTCTTCATTTACCATTTACTTTGAATTTCAGTCAAACCCAATTGGTTATTCTTGGAGAATCCCCCTTTCTTGATCTGGGGTTTTTCTGTATTCGAGTATCTGGTTAAGTAGCTTCGATATTCGCATTACATTCTTGATTTCCTCTTCTGGGTACCTTCTCTTTTGATCTTGATCCGTATGCCACCTTGAATTTTTCGGTGTTGCTGATTTTCATTGAGTATAGACTACGGCAATGTCTTCCATGAGAGTGGATACGAAGCAATACTTTACAACCAGTGGACTTGTGATTGGTTATGCTCTTTGTTCGAGCTTGCTTGCTGTGATAAACAAGTTTGCCATTACCAAATTTAACTACCCTGGTCTTTTGACGGCTCTGCAGTATTTAACCTCTGCTGTTGGAGTTTGGATTTTGGGGAAACTTGGGTTTTTGCATCATGACCCTTTTACATATGCAACTGCTAAGAAGTTTTTACCTGCTGCGTTTGTGTTCTATCTCGCAATCTTTACCAACACGAATCTTCTTCGTCATGCTAATGTGGATACTTTCATAGTGTTCAGATCTTGTACCCCTCTTCTAGTTGCCATTGCAGATACCATGTTTAGAAACCAACCGTGTCCGTCTAAGCTCACGTTTGGATCGTTGCTGATCATTTTAGGTGGAGCAGTTGGGTATGTAGCTACAGATTCTGCATTTACTTTGACTGCTTATTCATGGGCATTTGCTTATTTGGTGACAATTACTACTGAGATGGTTTACATCAAACATATGGTCACAAATCTTGGGTTGAACACATGGGGTTTTGTTCTGTATAATAATCTAATTTCATTGATCTTGGCTCCTGTGTTCTGGTTCATCACTGGAGAGTATGTTGATGTTTTCTCTACCTTAGGTTCAAGTGGAGGAGATTGGTTTGAATATGATGCATTTTTTGCAGTGTCCTTATCGTGCGTATTTGGTTTCCTCATAAGCTTCTTTGGTTTTGCGGCAAGAAAGGCAATTTCTGCTACTGCCTTCACAGTTACTGGCGTGGTTAATAAGTTCCTAACAGTTGCTATCAATGTGTTAATTTGGGATAAGCATGCGAATCCATTTGGTTTGGTCTGTCTCCTTTTCACAATTTCAGGAGGTGTTCTATATCAGCAGTCGGTTACTGGAGCTGGCAGTGCTCCATCGTCGGCAGATAAGCCCACAGGAAATGATAATGATCCTGAGGGAAATCATGGCAAGCCTGGTAAACTTTCCTCCGTATGAGGCTTTTCTTGGAACTTAATTTTTTGGCTACTCATGAGAAAAAGTAGAAATATTTAAGACTTATATGAACTTAGTTACTGGATATTTTTGGAATCTTATTATCGATGAAGTATTATCATCGGCCGTCATTCATACATGCTAGTTTCCAGGATTTTATATGTATACCACTTTTCTACGGATTCTAATTTGTAATGTAAGGGTTTATGCATTTAGCTAGGGATTTATTTGATATAAACATCTTAGCAGTAAATTGTGATCAGGCATCAGCCTTTTCAACATCTTTTTTTGGCAAGGACTTTGAACATCTCTAGGTTGTTATTATTGTTATTTTAATCTTTGGAAATGAGAATCTCTAAGGTATGGACTAGATTTTATATTATGCACCCTTTCCTGGTTGACAATAATCTGTGATGCCTTTATTGTATACTTTTCCCCTCAACAGAAGCATCGAAACCTGGTTGACAATAAGTTGTGGGATTTCACTGTTGTTGTTGGTAGTATTTTGTTTTTCTCATCAAATTATTACTGGAATAGTTCAATTGGGGAAGGGTTGCTAACAAGTAATAGAATCATTGAGCTGTTGGATGCAGGGTTTCTTGGACCTCTAGTTTAGTTTCAAATACTGAACAGTAAACTTATCTGTCTATTATCTTACTGCTTGATTAAGGATTTGATATGAATGAAGAGAACTCAATCAAGCTTCAAGTTTCCAGCCTTCATCCACAACTACACAAGAAAGATCAACAGCAGGATCAGGAAGATGAAGCATTGCTTTATCAGTGGCGCCAATTGGAGGATCAAGCAAGAAATAACCCAGGAGAGCTTCAAGAACCTAAAGATGAAGAAAAGAAGTAGAAATGACCGAGCTCTTCAAAAGAGGAGGAAACCTCCACCAAATAGGAATTCTTGTTTCATTTCTAAGGAAACTAAGAAATCTGTGCCTAATCAAGTCTCATTGCCACTTGGTCATATCCATTGGAGAATTCGTTGAAGACATCATCTTGTTCCAGCTATTTTACTTATTTACTCTTATTTCCTCCAAAATTAGGCTTTTAGCTGATGTTATTATGGGCCTGATATGAGCCATAGTCTTATTTAAGTAATTCTAATCCATAAAGGAGTCGTATGACTGACCACTTTGAGAAATCTTACATCAATTAGCAAACCTAGCAAATATAGATAGTGACTGATTAGGCGTCTCTTGGAAGGCTATATAAAGCTTTGTCTTCTATTGAGTTGTTTCTTCATATTTGCTATGGTTAATGAGTAAAGAGCAATTTTTCCTTTTCTTTCAAGCTTAGCCAAGTCAATTCGAGGCCTTTCCGATTATATTATCGAGTTACTTTCCAAATTTCAAGACTATTCAGTTTGGACTGATCATCCTATCTTTGGATTGTTTGACTTTTGAGCTAAGAGCAAAGACTTTAATCTTAAGCAATCTGTTTCTAGCTTGAATCTTAGGGTTTATATCTTGAACCAAGTGAGCTTTCAGGTGTTTGTAATTGAAGCTTTTCTGTACTCTAATTCCATTCTCTGAGGAAGCTCATATCAGGATTACGCATCTTTCTATTTCCTCCACTCTTGGTGGGCGCTCAACAGAACCCACTGATCCTCTCTTTGCATTCCAAATAAATCAATCTAATAAGAAATCTTGAACTTCTGTTATATTAATGAACGATCACCAGAAATCTCCCTAAGAACAACTTCCATTCTTAAATGGTGAAATCTATTGCGTTTTTGTACAATTACTTCTCTTTTGTAAACCTTTGAGATGATCTTTGTAGCAGTATGGAAATCAGTGCAAACACGAAGATTTTTCATAATCTGAATTGGTGTCTCAGGTTTTATGCTAATAAGCTATTTTCTCATTGTGAAGGCTAAGAGTAGTCTCTTTTTCTTCTTCATCCATCTCAAACAGCACTTCTGATTTCTCAGGAATGTAGCCTGCTTCCTTCCACTTGCTAATCTCGTCATCTAGCATTTTATATATTTCTCCCCTTCACAAATTCATGGACTTTTCTATTAATCTTAATCAAGCTACAACCAGGGGACTTATTTTAACTTTGTTTCTGACATGAGTTCTCTTATCCATTTAGATTCTTCCCACTTTTCCATTGAGCTGTATATCTTTGAAAGTAAAACATATGTTCCAGGATCGTTATGATCGAGTTTCGGAAGCTGTTGGGCTGCTTTCTCAGCAAACCTCAAGGTTACAATGAACTCTGCAAGCTCCAAGAAGGCCGCTGGGAACAGAGCGATATGCTGTTATTGGCAAATTCTGTATCAGCTCCTCTACTTCGGTTTTGTGACCTACTGTGCTGTACACATCGTGACCGTACAACCAAGTGTACAATGCTAGGTTGAATTCCAAAGACATTAAACATGTCCTTGTAGTTCATAAATTCTTCTCACCATTCCAACATGACAACAAGCACCCAAGACGACCACAAATGGCATCGGGTTTTATCCCACTCTTCTGAGGCATCTTGTTCAAACAATTCTCCAGCAATGGAAACCAAGCCACACTTACAGCCAGCATCCAAATGTCATCAACACATTATGATACTCTCATGTCCATTGTCATCGATGTACTCAGTGCACCTGCTACACGGTTTCCATATCCATCACTACGGCAAACGTTGATAACAGACTTCATTGAATTTTACGTTCTCAACCTCCATCATCTCAAGAAGTTCAATGGCCTTCTCTGATTGATCCCACTGTGTATAAACACCATGGTTGTTGAACATCTTCTGTGCTGAAACCAAACATCCACAAATCAAGTACCCTTAAATCAAAGTGTTCTGAACGTAAGCATCGGAAGTGAACCCAAACTTCGTCAAGTGAAAATTGCATTGGTTTTCTTGTTCTTCTTTACCTATAATGTTCATTTTTCTTAAAGTAACATTTGAGTTCACATTCAAATCCAACACCCCTAAAGATTTATATTAAAATAAACAAACTCCTTGGTAAAATTATCGTGTATACTCATAATTTTCAAAAGTCATAAACAAAAGGTCAATTGGTTATCAAACAAAGCTTCGATTGGTTTTGAAGTGTCATTCTCAATGATATCACGTTTTATTGCAACTAAATTTAAAAGGTAATATGAAATATGTTTGCTTATAACTTAGATAAATACTATTTTAGTTGGTAAGATTTAAATTTAATTTCATTTTCCATCTTTAAACTTTCAAGTATTATTGCATTGATAGTTTTGATTCTATCTTGCAGTTGACATTAGAAGATACAAAGCAAAAAGGATGTCCTAGTTCATCCACTTTCAAATATCTTACTATTTTTTTCTTTTTTTAAGTTAGAAACTACTTCAGTCATTGTGCAAAAGGGATTGATTGATTACATCCCAAATTTTTGTTACAGACAATATAAAAATTAATGACAATAATTATAACTCTTTCATGGATATATTAGATCTATTGTTTGAAAAAATTGAAGTCTTTCAGATTCTAAAATGCATATTATAACGCTTATATTTTTAAATATAATAAAATGAACTAAAATATTTACAAAATATAACGATTGATGGTGATAGATTAATCTATTTGTGTTCATCTATATGATATTTTATCGTAATCTATCACTGATAAATTGTGATATTTTGTTATACTTATAAATATTTTTAAAAGTTTTATCATTTAAAATAACTTTTCACGTTATAATTTTATTAAAATTTTAACAATGTATATTATGAATATTTGTACTTAAAAAATCATTTAATGATTATACAAACTAAATATTCAATTATGTATCTAAATTAGAAAGTTTTAAAATAAATAAACAAATAAGAAGAAATACATGCAAATTTAGAACGCATTAAACACATCTTTGAAACTTTATGAGTTGAAATTTTCACAAGAAAGATCGGAGATTCTACTCTTAGATTAAATGGCAATTTGTAAAAATCACTTCATGTGGTTGTAGTTGTAATTACACCCTTAAATTTACGGCAGTGAAAATTAAATCTATACAAAAATGTGTTAAAATCGGATTTTCGAGTTTAATATAATCGTAAAATTCGAACATATAAATGATAAAAATTGAATCTCAATTTATACAATAATGTAAATTTAAGGATCTAATCTTAGAATTTGGATAAGTTTGAGGGAATTTTTAATTTTAAACATTAAAAGATTATTGTAGCAAATATCACAATATTTCATGGGTTAAATATAAGGAGGGCAGTGGGCATGCCTTTTCCCTCCATGCAATACGATATGTCGTTAGGTTTGCGTCTCACTTCCGACATGTCGATTAACGGTTCATAGGCGAGTTTTTAACATTGGGGAAGGGAGTTCGGTGGTGTTTCTCGACTTTCTTCCTTCTTCTCGGACATTGGATTTTCACGGTGGTCATGACGGTGGACGACGATAGCTCGATATACGTCGGCGGTCTTCCTTACGATGCAACGGAGGATACCTTGCGCAGAATCTTCGATTTGTACGGCGCCGTCGTCGCTGTTAAGGTCACCTCCTCCACCAACCGGTTTCGCTCCTTCCATCTCCTTATGTGACAAATTTTCTTTTACGACTGTTGATAATAGCGTTACGTCGTGTATACCTCAGAATTATGTAGCTCTTTAGGTGTTTCTGATGGAATATTTGATTGCTTGAATATAACTTTTTTTTTTCCAAGGCTATTTGAAGTTGAGAGATCAATTCAAACTCAATTGTTTAGTTTATGACGTTTCTTTAGGAGTATAGACGTGGTTTGAGTTTCTGAAATTGGTGAAAGAAACTGGATTGTGGTGAATATTTGTTGTTATTGTGGAGAATTTGAGTAGTTAGTTTACTTTTGTGTTTGTTAAAATGCTTCAATTAGGCTTGTTGAATGGCGTTTTTACATATGGTTTAATGTAATTCTAGTTGAACGCTTTGATTTGGTCTTCAGATTATCAATGATCGTTCTACTAGGGGAAAGTGCTATGGCTTTGTTACCTTTACAAACCCTCGATCTGCTATTGATGCCATAAAAGACATGGATGGAAGGGTATGTTAATTTATGGCTGGAATACAAATCTCTTTAGAATTTTTCATTATGTTTTTTTGAGTCTTGAGTCCTGACATTAAGGCTTTGAATTAGACTATTGAAGGACGGGTTGTCAGAGTTAATGGAGTGAAGAGTAGACTTGGTGGAAGGTTTGGTAAAGAAGGTAATCGGTTCGATGCAGAGAGGGACGTGAACTGGGAGAGGGATAGAGATCGAGGGAGGGATTATGATCATGATAGGTATCGTCATAGAGGTAGAAACAATGACTGGTCTAGAGATCATGATCGGTCTCGAGAACATGATTTGGACAAGGAAAGAGGATATAAGCATTCACAAGATCGTGATCTACCAAAGGATCAATTTTTGGATAGGGATCCAGAGTTGGAAAAAACTTCAAAGGATAATGAGAAGTTACATGACTTGAAGTTGAACCACGATCAAGATTGGGAAAAAGATCATGGTGCAGATTTGAGTGGAGGCGGAGGCATTGATAAAACTGATGATTATGATAAAAGCCTTGACAATGACAGAGATCAAGTCTTAAGGAGAGATAACGGGTTAGTCTGTCCTCAAACTTATTGAAATCAATATTAAGTAGTTTTGATATAAATTTTATGTTTATCTTTGGTCTCATATGACTAATTTGCCCATCTGTGGCATTATGTTGAAAACTTGAGGTTGCCCAAATTGTTGTGCTTGGAATGTCTGATTATTTCTAGGCATTTCATGTTTGATAGTTTTGATCTGGGCAGTTAGTGATTCCAGAAATTATCTAGAGACCTTGAAAGCACTTAATTTTCTTATTCTTTTATAGTTCATTGGGTTTATATTAAGGGCGCTGAACAATTGGGAAAGACATTGCTACTAGCAAATTGCGCAACTAGATGGCAGTAGAGGCATGTTCCAAAGAATGAATCTGCTGTTACAACGCTCAGAGAGATGAATTAAATAATAACTTTTCTGTAGGGATCACTTAAAAAATGCTTCCACATCATTTAGGGATCACTTAAAAAATGCTTCCACATCATTCTTAGTTCATTTTAGTGCTTGCATAGTCTTGCTCAATTTTTGTTTTTCTTTTCCCCAAATGTATGCACCATTTACCCATTGCTTTTTGTATGGTATATAATCCTCTATTGTAAAGGAAGTGGTTCCCTGTTAACAACTACAACTTAAAATTTTCCTTTACAAATTGGAGGATCTTTTGTAAATCCCATTTGGATGGGTTTTCTTTTGTATTGTTTCATTTTCATTGTTTCCTGTTGAAAAAGGAAAAAAATGAAATGATAAATAAAAAGTAAAGGAAGAGGAAAATGGTAAATGTTCTTCTCTCCTGTTTCATACAAGGGATGGAGGAGTCACTTTTTGGTTATGATTTTATGATTGCTACTATGTCTTCTGTTTTCAGTGCCTCCTGTTTCATAAAAAAGATAGAGAAAATGGGATGACCTTTTGGCTATGATTATATGATTGCTATTGTGGCTTCTGTTTTCAGTCTTACAATTGAAGGTCGAACTGCTCGGGATCTTTCATCTGATTCTAGTGATGATTATATCCATGAAGTATGCTACTGCTTACCATTTTTCACCTTTTAGATTCTCTATTAAAAGGTTACAACTTACTAATAAGCATTTAATGCAACTTTTAATCCTATTGTTTGTGTTGTAGTTAAAGGAACAACTGGAGATATCAACAGAAAGATTGGAAGAACTCAGAAAAGAGGTTTGTTTCCTTGATGATTCTTTTTTTTCCAGGCAGGAGAGAGAGGCTCGTTTAGAAATAGTCGGGAAAGTTTCCAGAAAATTTTCAATGTGGATTAGCATAATTTAGTATTCTTGATCTGAAATTTACTTCAAAATATATGTGCATATAGGTCCCAAATCAATACACGTTGAGTTTTGTGGGAGTTCTGCAACTTGTTTTGTATCATTCTTTTAGATATCATGGTTACACTTGAATTTAAAGCCTTAGAGTTTTTCCTTTTCAGGTTTCTCAAATAGAGGAGAGGTCAGGAGAGAAAGAAAAACTTGTGGTTGAGTTGCAAAAGAAAGCCAAGGTAAAAAAAAATTATTTTATAACTTGCAACTATGATACTTTTGTTGTGTTCTGATTGTAGACCTGTCCCTCAATTCTAACTAATATCCATTTGGATCCAGAAACTGGAAGATGCATTGATCAGTGCAAAGAAGCGCTCTTCATTCCGTCAGACACAGCTGATCAAGGTAACTACCTGTTCAATATTTTACTTTGTTTCCATAACTGCATTGGCATTGATGATTTTGGTTTTGTTATGCAAATAACTGCAGCTCCATAAAAGCTTTCTGCTAGTAAAGGATTATTCTAAGAGACTTAAAACCAGCGAACAAGAACTTCAGGTTTGTGTTTCAACATTAAAACTCCTTGATTCTCTTCTTTCTCATAATAGTAATAGTAATAATAAAAAGAAACAGTTAACATATAATGCTATATAAAAAATGTGCTAATGGATGAAATTGTTGGACAGGATCTTGTAAGAACAATTAACAATATATCTGTATTTTGTTGGGAATCTCACATATGACATACATATCCTAATTATAATATGACATAATATGAAGATTATATTTATCTATATTTGTTATTGGAGAATTATCATATATTAATATTATATGTAAGCATGTGTAAACATTACCTAAATCTCCCATCTCTTTATCAGATTACTCTGCTCCGAAGATACTTACGATTCATCCTTTTGAAATTGCTCGTGAATGAATAAAACATAATTACTATTTCTTACTTTACAGGCTCTAGTTGAATCAACTGCAATAGAGAGTGATGTTGGATGAAGTATGAAGTTCCAACCAATTTCAATTTCAATTTCAATCTCTTTACAAGCTGCATTATGCTATTCTGTTGGCATGCAACGCTTCACCATGGTCGGGGCATTCACGGTCTTTTGTTCATACTAATGACAAGTTGTGATGTAGAAATAGAATTCCTTTGTAACCTAATTTTCCCAAGATTGAGCTGTCCATTCATTTCATGGTTTGTTCACAATCAACTACGCACATGTGTTTACTCACTTTTATCAAGTTAAATAGGTAACAGTTGTATTTCAAAATTAAATTTAGCATCCAAGTAGTTTTTCCACCTTGCCTGAGATTCCTTCCCATGAATGGAATTTTAAAGTTTAGGTTGTAATCCTTTTCAAACCGAATTCCATACCGGTATTTCGTTACATTTCATCCCCTCTTTATCTTTTACTTACAATTTAACTCTTTTTTTTTCGAAAGCTGGACAAAAAAGGACAAAACAGGATGGCGAGTTCGTGTTCAACGAAAGAGACTGAAGAAGAAGAAAAAGTGTTTGAGAAATGCATCAAAAGGTACGCTTGAAAAGACATTTTAGAATTATATAGGGAAACAGTTGTGTGCAGATTTATTGAATGAAATAGAATCTCTGTTTGTGTCTTTCTTTTTTATGTTTCAAGCCTGACAAAAATGTCATAAATAAATGAAGTAAAGTTAGTAGAGAATGTTTGAGATGGGAATTGGGAATGGTCCAGATAGGCCTTTTCTGGTGGATAGCCAAATTTAAAGAGGCAAAAGCTCTAGAAAATGTAAAGATGGTAACGTGGTTACTTAGTAAAGTTTGTGAAAGCTAAGAGGAAATTAAGGTGGAAAGTTCTTCAGGCACTGACCTTTCGGTGCCTTGAAAATCTTCAAATTTCCTTAAACAAATTAAGAGCTAAAGATTTTTTTTTTTTTAATTTATTCATAGATATTGAATACTATGTTGTGTTTTTTATAGATTAATTATAATTTCAAGAGGGTTAAATAGGGAAAATTAATATATGAAATTTGAGATTTGTGTCTGTTGAATTCTCAAATGTATAATTCTATCATTAGGTATTTATTAGGCATAAATTTCAAAATTAACACATAATAGATAGATTAAGTAATACTAACTTATTAGGTACAAAATTAAAAGTTCGAACAGTGATTTTTTTTTTACTTTTACTTTTTCAATAATGTTTGTCTAATTTTTTTTTAGATGTGCAAGTATATATTGTTTTCCTCAAATTCTTTCTATTTGGATAATTTACAAGCGTAAACCATTCAAACGTTCTAGCAACCCTGTGATTGTATTTTAAAACAAGTTTAGGTAATCTAAATCTAAATGAATATTTAGGGACCAAAATTGTTCCTAGGAATGTTTAAATATAAAGCTCTTAGTGTGGAGACCTCATGTTAAGTTGTTAAAAAAATAGAATGTGCAAAGATTGACTATGTAGAATTTCGAAGGCAAATGGTGGCACAATTCTTGATATTGAAGAATCAATACATAAAATTTTTATGAAAATGAATCAAACAAAGTACAAAGTGCAAAAATGGCCTACATTGATTTAACTAGTCATTTCCATGATTTTATGTATCAAATTCAAAGTAATCATTATCCATCAATAGCTATTTTGTTTGAAATTGTAGATCCAATTACGATAGAAACTCCATTTGTTTTAAAGCCTTTTAATTTGGTTCTTCTAAACCTCAACAGTTATTTATCTTTTTAATCTATAATGGCAAATGTGTCCAAATTGATTAAAGATATAAGGAATAGAAAGGACAAAAGAGTAGATTGCATCAAAATCCAATCTCCACTCTCTTGTAAATTGGAATAAAACTTATATTATACCATTCAAAAGTGAAAAAAGAAAAACAAACATCCCCTTTCTTCTTTTTTCTTTTTTCTTTTTCTTTCTACCAATCATTTCCTTTTTTAAGTTAAACTAGTGGAAGGAAAATTGCATACAACAATTACTATAAAACTTATACCTAAATTTTGTTATATCTAAGTATATTTACAATTTCTCATGAAAAATTACATAAAATGTTGTCTAGGGAAATTAAAAATCACATGGATCAAGATGAGTGAAATTATTAACAAGGATTTTAATACAAATGATGATATAAAGATAAAAGAAAAAAGAAAACCACACACTAAGATTTAGGGGGAAAAAAATAAAAACAAACAAACACTTGGGCACTTTTATTTTTATATTATATGCCCTCATTTTGCACTTTCTTCACCATCATCAAATATTCTTTTGGTTCAAAAGTTAATAAGAATTAATTAGAAATTAAAATGACATACAATTTAAATATTAAAAAAAAAAAAAGAAGAAAAAAGAAAAAGTCTCTCTCTCTAATATATATATATATAAAAAATCTAAACTCTTAAAATTAATTAGTCTAAACCTCTAATCACATTATAATTTATAATTACTTAATTAATTACCCTTAGAACTTGAGTGTAATTTCACTCCCATTGCTCTCATCTCCGGCCTCTTGCCGAAGCGCCGCCAAGTTCCCCTTTCTCTCTCCGGTCCCTCCGTTATTTTCTCCCCCGCTCTCCACCTTCCAGCTGCCGCTCTCCGACTTCCCACCATCCTCGATGCTCTCGGATCGGTCGCCATTTCCTCGGCCGTCTGATTCCGGGGAGCTATGAGCCTGAGCAGTGGCAGCTGCCTTGTACATGTGTAGCTGCTGGTGGAGCGCGTGTTGGTGGTGGAGCTGGTGGTGCGGCAGCGGTGGC
This sequence comes from Cucumis melo, assembly GCF_025177605.1. NCBI lineage: Eukaryota > Viridiplantae > Streptophyta > Magnoliopsida > Cucurbitales > Cucurbitaceae > Cucumis > Cucumis melo. Next base: position 29,293,189 of record NC_066861.1, read on the forward strand.
GGTGGATAGAAATCTTGGTGCACCGGTGGTGCACAGTAGGTTGTGGGATGAGGTCCGTATAGGGCCGGTGCTCCACCATGGGCGGCTGCCGTGGCATACTCCGGTGGAACCCAAATGCCTCCTAAGACTACCAGCTGCGGCGCCGGAGCTCCGGCCGCTTGTGGGCTTGGACTTGGTCGCCTTGTGTGCAGCCTATATTTCTAATGTACATACCGAGAAAAGAAAGAGAGAAAAACAAATCGACAATCAATTTTACTTACAAAATCCATTCTTTTTATTGTTTAAGTTTTCTCTCTCTCTCTCTCTCGAGATTTGAATTTCTTACTTTTGATGGATATGAACAAAAATTGCTATTCAATTTTATATTTATACAAAGTTTATAATATGTTTTTGAGTTTTCATTATTTGTTAATTTGAGATCAATAGAGTTTTCTTTATATTAGAGAAATTGTGATCACAAAGAAGCAAGTCATGAAAAAGAAAATGATTATAAAAATCAAATCATCCGAATACATCAAAAGCTTATAAATTTATTGGTTATCCTACAAATTTAGTGTTAAAAAAATTAGAATTCATTCATTATAGTTTTAAAAGACGAAAAAATTTCATTATTTGATAAATCTTAATAAATAGTCTGTAATGAATAATAATTTTAAAAATAATAATCAAGTATATAACAATGTTTTATAAGAAATTGCAAATATAGCAAAATTTATCGGTAATAGACTTCTCGTCCATAAACTCTTATGATCCAATCATTGATATAGACTTAACAAATTTTGTTATACTTAAATTTTTTTTTAGAATGTTGTTATATATTTAATTATTTTGAATTTATTTATTATATTTACAACTACCTCAAAATTAATATAACACTCAAACTATTAGAATTAAATTCTAACTTTCACGAAACCTTAATTTGATCGAATTTATTCAATTTTTTATTATATACACAAATATGTATGTTTCAACGAAAGCATATGAAAACATTAGATAAGGAAAGAGAAGAGAACCTGGAGATGGCTTTTAACCTCATCATTGGTCAAACCGTCAACCTTCATCAACTCCCTGATTTGCTTTGGGGTGGCAACTATTTTTATCCAAAATTAAACAAAGAAAATTCTTATCAATTCATAATTATATGTTACAAATAATAGCACAAAAGAAGAAAAAAAAGAAAAAGAAAAACACAAGTTGCCAAAAGTATTCTCATACCCTACTAAAATTCAAACACTAAACCCTAAACAACCTTTCCAAATTCATACAACACAATTACTAAGATACAAAAATATCATATCTATCCATATCGATATATCCTTGGAACATCGAAATCGATATCGATATTTTAATCTTTAATTACTACCGGGGCTAAACTTTAACTTTGATAACAAGTTACACATAATACCATCAAACTTTTAATTTCTTTATCTTTTAGTCAAAATTAAATTAAAAATTTTCAAATCTAAAAAGAAGAGATCTCACATGAAAATTCAAACAAGAAAAATAAAGCTCAGATAAGAATCTCTCCCTAAAAACAACCCAAATTAAAGTACAATTCTTTAAAAAAAAAAAATTTACTGACCTTGTGAACCACCAAGCATTTGAAGAGCATTGACAAACCGCCGGTGCAAATCCGGGGACCAGCACCGTCTAGCTTTCCGGTGAGTCTGATTTGTAGAGTTGGTTGTGTTATTGTTATTATTAACCACCACAGTAGAATTATTATTACTATTATTGCTATTTGTAATAATTTGTCCCTCACCAGAACCCAAATTCACTTTTCCGGTGACCAAATTACCCTTTTCCGGCAGGTGTTGATCTGAATTCCCACACTTATTCCCATCATTGTCAGCAAAATCGGCAGCGGTCGTGGCGGCGAGGGCCAAATCGGGAAGATGAGAAGAATTAGAAGAAGTAGAATTATGCAAAATTCTATCTTTTGAAAATGGAAGAAAAGCTCCACCGTTGTTTTGATTGTTGTTGTTGTTGTTGTTGTTGTTTCTTTGAAGCTTTGGGATTAATCCAATTTGATGGTGATGAACAATGGGTTGTTGTTGTTGTTTGGAAGAGGAGAGATTAATTGGTTTTGTTTCATCAATAATATTTGTTGAATTATTATTTGTTTGGCTCCAAAGTTGAGCTGATGTCATCCAATTTGCCTTATCAGAAATGTTGTTCGTTAAGGTTTGATCTGAGCTTTCTGAGGTTGTTTGTTTGAGTGGAATGAACTCTTCAAGAATTGGTTTTTGACTATTTTGATGATCATTTTCATCATTGTTGTTATTGCTGTTTACTGATCTGGACCCTTGCAGTTGTTGTCTTGATGTCTCCAAAGCTATAGAAATTACCAAACAGGGAAAAAAAATCAATCAAATTTTACTATACGTAAATCAATTTTCACTTCAAAATGATGGTATTCGTTGTTTAATAGGGTAATAAAGAGCAAAGCAACGAAGGGAAGATCGGATAATTCAACTTATGTTATCAAATATGTACTATCAATCTCGAGATCAAGAATCTAACATACTGTCAAAAAATAGTATTAAAAAGAAAAATAAACAAACAAAATGAGAAAATTAGTTCGTATCATAAATCTACATATCTTAAGTATTATACAAAATAAAAAGAAAATTACGAGAAGATAAATTTTGTAAGTTTTATTTTTAGTTTGAAAATTAAAGTGGTTAGATTATAGTAATAGTATGAAATTCAATAATATATGGCTCCACTATTTAGAGAGAGAAAAAAAAAAAAAAAAAAAAAAAACTCCGAATTCTACTGTAATGGAGAGATGAAAAGCTAGAAATTGACAAAAGAACAGAAGAGAACGAGAGAAAACGAAGATAATATTTGACATAAAAAACCCTAATTAATGATCAACAAAATCAAGATGTTATTGAAAGCTTACCATTGGTTAAAAGTTGCATGCAAAGAGGAAGTTCACGTTTGAAAGCATCAATTTTGAGTCTTTCAGCTTCAAGACAAGAGAGCAAATCTTGAAGTTGTTGATTCTGTGATGAAGAATGATGTTGTTGTTGTTGATGATCTTGAGTATTATTAGTAGTAGTAGTAGTAGTAATTGCCACTTGATGATGCTCTGAAACAAAAGATTTCAACAGCATAGAATAGCTATGAGGCTTACAATCAAGGCTCAATTCAGGAGGAGATGGCATATTTTTCCTTATAGTAACTCAAAATTTCATGTGAAAATGAAACCAAAAGAGATAGAGATTAGGGGTTTTTTTGTTGTTTTAATTTGTAAAGAGGGTTTCAAGTTTGAGAGCAAAAGAGAAGTGAAAGAAATATATTGTTTTTATGAACATATAACAAAGGGATCATCAAGAGGGGGAATAAAGAGGGGGGGAGAAAAGCAAAGGGGATAAAGAAGAAGAGTAACTTCTTGCAAAGAACAAAGGCAAATAACTAAAGAAGAAAGCTAAAAGAGAGAAGAAGAAAAAAAAAATTAAATGCTTTTAATTTGATAGAAGGAATCAAGAGAGTCTGACATTAGAGGGATCATGTGCTTAGGGTATGGTTTTGGAACCTTTGAGATATCTCTCTCTCTCTTTCTCTTTGTTTGTGTGAGATAGAGAATTCAAAATCACTAATGTAAAGTATATGATTCTTCCTTTCGGATGCGATAATTATACCAACATTAACGCATCAGATCCATCAGAACTCTGCAATTAAACGTGTTTGGACTAGAGTAGTAGTACTGAAATTGGTTAACGGCCATTCGAAAAGTTTTCATACAAATGTTGCACCCCTAAGCACATATAACTGCACTAATGAACCAGACATATTATTCTTAAAATTCTACTGTTAAGCGTATTCGGACAAAAAACAATAGTTGAATTGGATGATTCTTTCTGAAGTCCTCGTGTTGCACCATTTAAAAAGAAAAAGTATGATTCTTCTTCTTTCTTACAATTTGTGCCCTTTTTTTCTTCTCTCTTCCTCTCCTTTTCTTTTTTGCCATTCTTTAACACACTTTAAGAGCCCTTAGCTTAGTTTCAATTCTTCTGTCCTACCTTTTTGATTTTTAACCAAAGGTATATGATAAAATCATGTATATATTTATTCAATATTCTCTATCTCTCTCTTCTCTTCTTTTTTATTTTATTTTTCACTTTTTCACCCAAAGTTTCAAGTTGGCATTTTTCTAATGCATATCTACAAACTTATCCTATTTGTTTTTAACCCAAAGTTTTTATAATTTGAGTGAATGGAAGAGAGAGAGAGACAGCTACAACCCCAAATTAGACTTTATAGCAATATATATACACTATAGCCTTCATTGCATATATATATGTGTGTGTGTGTGTGTGTATCTATGATTCCAACCCATGCATGCAACTTTCTTTTGGTTAAAAGGCTGCATCCACAACTCATATAAAACTTTGTGTATATTATATATTAATTTACAAAGGTTTAGAATATTATTGTTTGGTGTAATTTCTATATTTGTATATGATATTTTGTTTATCATTTAACTTCTAACTTAAGTTAGTGTTAGAGCTTTTACCTTTTAGAGATTATATGATCCCATTTGGGATTGTATTTTCAAACGTAAAAAGTAACAATGTAAGAGAATTATACTGTCTTTACACTGTTTGGGTAAAATACAAAGTTTACAAATATATATATACTTTAAGTATTTGTCTTATAGTAATTTATGTCAACTTAGTATCAATTTACCATTTATCTATAGCTAATTTTCTAATTTAAAATTGTAACATATTAAAAGCCAACACTTAACTTCGAAAGTTAAAATAATTTTTCCCCCTTATTTCTAGAAGAAGGATATATAAAGGAATACACGGAGATATCGTAACTAGGTTTTACAGTAATCTCAAACCAAACGACACAGAATATATTATTATCTTTTACTTATGGATGAATTATGTCCCTCGATTTTAACTTATGCGATACTTAAGTTGTTCTCCAATGTGAGAAAGAGAATATCTCTTATCTTTACCTAAAAATTCACTCGAAAAAAAAAATACAATAAAAAAGTCTTGTCTCTAAGAAAGGAATATCTTAATTAATTCCAATTCTACGACTCTAAACGAAGGGAAAAACACAACTCAACTGAAAAAAAGGCTTTGAGAAATAGGAACCCTAAGAGATGGGGAATCTTTTCAAGTTTGCTACTACTTTCTTTTTAGGAAAGTGGGAGTAAGAAGGTAACAAGATTCTCACTCACCTCATACCTTTGTTTCTAATATGCTTTGTTTCTTTTCCGTTGGATGAAAAATTTAGGTTTGAAATTTGAGATAGGATACAATACATGTTTTGGTCTCTTTTAACTTTCGAAAGTATAAAATAGGTTAATTGATTTTTTTTTCAAAAGTGTTGGAATGTTTTGTAGATGTTGTTATTTGGCGGTTTCCGCTTTCGAACACTCCAAAACCTATTTAATTAGAATTTATATTTAACGTATTTTAAATTATTTATGAATATTAACGACTATATATGACGCTAGGGTTTAGAGGCGGTGTTCATTATATTATATATGTATCTTTGATAATCTCTCTGTATATTTAAAGGCAATATCATTATGTTTGTTGTAACATTATCTCTAATAAGATTGTTCTTCATGTAGTTAATACATTGTTAGAAAACTATATAACTTAGTTTGTCGATTCTCTCTTCTTTTACATTTTGTTATTCGTATTCTTTATTTAGGGATTTCATAATATTAAGATTTTTAAAATTTGCGAGGGACTTATTAGAACCAACGAAATCAAAGGTTTTGAAAGTTATTGTCAGAAACTTTTAAAAGCTGTTGGGAACTAAATAAATTTAAAGAATGAGTTGTAATAATGTAACCTAAATTTTGTATTAGGATTTCACTTATTTATTAAAACAAAATACAAACAGTTGAGACTAGACCAAAATATGAAGCCACCATATAAAAATAAAATTAAAGTAAAAATTTCTCTTTTTGTTGATAAAAGCTAAGAGGAAATTATGCTTCAAGAACCTTCATTGATGAGTTCCAATTGAATTTACAAATCTTGTATCCTAAAAGATTGTAATGAACAGGTAGAAAAGCAAGTGGAGATGCATTTTCATTTTTCAATTGGAAGTACTATTGTTAATTACTTCTTTTCCTTTTCCCTTTTTTTTTTTTTAAAAAAAAAAAATCTCTCTTTCTAAAGTTCTTAGTTTAAAGGAAGATTTGGGAAGTGCACAACCTATCCTTTTTCTATGCTTGTTAGCCAAAAAAACCCCAATATGGGATGACATATTATTAGATTCTCTCTTTTGCCTTACAAATTGTGTACAAATACCATTCCACAGTTAAAAAAAATTAATTAAATTGCCTTTCTCATATTAACTTTTATCAAACTGTTTGTAATATATGTGTGTATATGTGTATTTATGTATACCACATATATGTATATACTTGTAAATCCCTAAATTCCGAACTAGAGGAAGTACTTTAGTCTTGATACAGGTCGAAATCAATGATAATATATGTTCTAAAAAGGTCTCTGTGATGTGGGGAAAAAGAAAGATAGAGGAGATGTTAGGGAGCTTAGAGAAAATATGAGTGAAGAGTGAGTGTGGCAAAGGCATTTTAAAGAAAAATCGAAGGAGCGTCGCAGCGCTTTGTACAATATAATGCTGTTGATCTTGGATCTTAAGCAATGTGCTTCATCGACGGCGACCACCAACATCCATAGCACTGCAGCGCTCTAGGGAGTTGCAATGACTATGCTTCAAGTTAGCTTTCCTAAAAATTTAAAGCTAGTGCTGAGCATGCAAGCACCACGAAGCTAGGCTTGATTTTGTCCACTTAAACTTCTTACTCCGATTGTGCCTTTAAATGATCATATTGTATAATACTCAAAATGTCTAGAGATTAATGTAAGGGGCTAATTTCACCTAGATTATGCTCAATAATGCCTACAAAACATAGAAATAAAAGTGTAAAATATTATAACAATTGATTCTAAGTTAAGTCGAACAAGATAACACTTTTTTAGCACTATCAAATCTCTTCTCTTCAAATTACAAATTCACGAATGTATGGCACAAGGATAAAGTTGAAGTGTATATATTTTCCTCTGTATCTAGACTTTTCCATCAAAATAGTCATAAAAATGTATATATGGATATGTTGGAATTGTTCTGGAAAAAGAAAGAAACTAAGATTTTGTGTGTGGCAAATGGAAAAGTTAATGTTTGGAGAGAGAGAGAGAGCATCAAATTCCTTTGGAGTAGTGAAAAAAGAAAACACCAAAATGAAATGATGATTTTGGTTCAACTTTCTCAACTAACTCTTCTGCTATAAGCTTCCAACTCTCAACTTTTCTCTCTCTCTCTCTCTCTCTCTCACACACACACACATTTTTAGGGTTTCTTTAATTAGGGTTTGTGGGAAAGAGATGAAATAAAGAGAGACACTCTTCCTTGTGATGACACGTGTCCAATTATTCTCCCTAAATCCCTCCCTTCTGAATATCCTTTCTGTCTTCATATGAAATATATATATATACATTTTTTGAAGTAATAATAAAAGAATATTCTTCCACTCAGCCCCCCATGTTTTAATCTTTCTTTTTCAACTATTAATCTTTCAATTAACTTTGTTTTATTATCCAAACAAACCCTTCTATTGCACACCTTTAATTCCTCTTTATATTTTGAATTCTTTGTTCAATTTATTGATTTTTCAATAAAATATCTTAAAATCACTCAATACTTCTCCTTAATTATTGATTTTCTCAAAATATATATATATATATATATATATATATATATATATATTTCAAATCTTTAAAATCTCCTTATAATTATCTCACAGTTCAAAAAAAATAGATAACATCATATACGACAAATAAAGAAAACTCGTAAGATTCGTAAAGAAAAATAAATTAAGAATATCTCTAATTAATCCCAAACAAACAAAAGGATTTAGAGAATATATTTTCTTTGTTCTGCATAACACAATTTGGTCTTTAACATCAAGTATATAGGCCACAAGTGTAGCCATCGTTGGCTTTTGTGAAAGCTTAAGAATATTTCTAACAAATACAAAATAATAACATTTTTCTTTGGACTAATCCATTGAATATGGGTTTGAAATTCTGATATTTGTTATGTTAATTAATTATAATTTATCAAATTGCAATAAAGGTATAATTTTGGTGTTAATATATAAAGAAAAATTAGGTTCAGAATAATAGAATCTCACTTTTTTCTCATCCTTCGTATATCTTTTTTTAAAACTTTGATGATAAGTATCTACCACTAATTAAGAATATTTTTCTGTTTTCTCTTTTCTAATTTATTTACATTTATAATAATTAAGTATAAAGTATAAAGTATTTTTTTTCCCATACTTTATCTTAAATTATAATACATATAATGTGATTGGTGTTTTTAGTAGAATCTCTACCGTTTTCAACTTTCCAACTAAAGCTTAGCTTAAAAGCCGCAATTGGGCAAATGGAATAAGTTTTGTACCGATGTGTTCTTATTCATTTTCTACCCAATATTCAATTAGTTCAAGAGTTTATGATGCCAAGATATATACCACAATATATTATTTATGATACATTATTGTCACACTCGTTTTAGTTTAACACTTTGTTACGTGGGTTATCATAGTTTTAAAATAATCGTAGTAAATAAAAAAAATATTTGGGTGCTTTTAGCAACCATTGAATAGGTTCCCCTATTACCTTAAGAAAGTTGACCAAAAGATGGTTATGAAAAAAATTGGGCATCAAAATCAAAGAACAATTAGCTAAGGGGGGAAAGTGGAGAATTGGAATTAGAATCACTTTGGTCGGCCTCTAACTCATCTTAATTGCAACCAAAAAAAAAGAGAAATCCAAAATAATAATAATAATAATAAAAACAAACAAACAAACAAATTATAAATTAAATTAAAAAGTACATTTTTCAAAGTGTTAAAATGAAGAGAGGAATTTTTTTTTTTCTTTTATTTTGTTTTCCTTTTTTTTTTCTTCTCTCTTTAAGCAAACACTAAAATTGATTCCTACAAACTTTGGTCATGACCTTATTAATTGCTTTGTAGAATCAATTCAAATGTGAAATTAACCATCTTAAAATGTGTCAATTTCTCACGTCAAACTTTATGCAATAATTTACCTAATAATGTCAAATTTTTTCTCTTTGTTCTCTCTAGTGAAGATGTGGGTATATAAATATTTGCTTTGTCAAATCAAATAATTAAAGTTCACATTATCTTCATCAAAGATGATGATGATCTAGTTTTCTACTGTATGTGATATTAATTATAGTTGATACATTAGAATATCAATATTTAGTGTAGTCATCCACGAACTTTAGATTTCTAGATTTTTAATATTAACGTTTGATAGACAATTACTAGGACGATTAATAAATTCTCTAAACTTTTGATTCTTAAATTGATTTCATGTTTTCTAAGATTTACGAATTTGTTGGATGTAACATTAAAAAGTTTAGGTATCTTATTAAATATGAACTTTATTTATTTGTATGTCTAATTGATTTGTTATGATCAAAGTGTTAAAATTGTAGAAACCTATCAAGGTCACAGAAACTTTGGTTTATTTAGCAAGACAAATTACTTTGTACTACGGCCGAATTGTTTCATTGTCATATTCTTATAGCTCTTTGCTCGTCATATTTCGTTGTGCAAGTTCTTCATCCATTGAACGTAACACGTTGAAAATTATCAAAGTTTAAGGAGATCAGGTTAATTTAAGCTATTGTTGTCAATAAGTACTACGTTGTAGATTGTTTAGCTCTTTAATATTAGTGGATTATAATTCATGGCCGGTATACTGTCTTACTTCCAGGCGTAGGGGTATATCGCTGAACTGTGGGTTACCAACTTCTATATCTTTCTCTATTTACTTGTTATTTTCTTGTTACGATTGTTTGCTGTACTTTCCTTTTGATATCTGCGATTGTGTGACAAGTCTGCACAGATGCTTTTTAAGTTAGTACACCATTAAAAGAGTTAGAATTTCAAAACTAAACTTGTTTTATTTTATACCAATTTAGAAAATGCATTGAAAAGTTGAGGGGCTAGTTGGTAAATTCGCCCATGTTTATATAGTCTGCCGCTCAAAAGCCCACAAATGGGGCTGGGCCATATGAAAGGGATCATAAAGCATATGGGCCTGAGCCGAAATTCTTTTGGGCCGACATGGGGAAGCCCATTTTTTCGATTGAAATATGGATTTTGATTTGAACAAAGATAATGTTTCTAAGGTTATTCCTTATTCCTAACCACCAAATATTAAGTAAATTTGCAATGTAGCCTTTTCCATTGTTTGGTTCAACCAAAATTAATAATCTAATTAAACAATAAACTCACATGGATTATTGGTGGTAATTTGGTAAGTTGGGAAGGACTAAAGTTTCTAATAATTGAAATTTACTTCTAAGGAAAGAAACATACACTTTTTTTCCATATGGCTTCATTCCATTGATTGGCTAAGAAAAATGGTTCCTTTAGGATATGATTGTTAGGGTTTTAATAATTCATGGTGAAATTATAGATATCAAAGAATAAGGTAAAGTTCTACTTCAATAATATATGTACAATATATATATATAATTGGAATTGAGTAGCCCATGAAAGCTTTTCAAATTAATTTAGGCTCAATTGATTTGTTTGGTTATTTTTAGTTTTTTTGGTTTTAAAAGACTAATTCTTATATTATTTTCCATTTCTTTTAACCTTATATTTCAATTCCTTGATCAATTCTTTAAATCTCTTGAACTTTAAAATGTAATTACTGTGGTTCTAAACATTCAAAATTTTGTATTTAATTATTATACATTACATTTGAATTATGTGTAATAGAATATAGTAGACTTTTAATTTTGTGTGTCTTATACATTTGTAAATTTTTAGTTAAAAATAATATTGAATAAGTCTATATTAAACACAAATTCCAAATTCAAGAGTTTAATAGTCACCAAATGGAAAGCTTAAAAAGCTTAGGGGTTAACTCAGCAATTTTTTTAAAGTTTTTGGACCTATTTGACCTAGCCTTGAAAATTGAGGGACTATTAAACTAAAAAAGTATTTTTTTTTTGAATTTTTTTAGTATTTAAATTTTGGCTATGTTTCTTAAAAATGAAATCTCTTTTTTAAAAAAGAGTTGGAGTAATAATATGTGAAGTTAAAAAGATAAATTTCTTAATTATCTATTCAAGATTTCGATGTATTACTAATCAAGTTTTATTTCAATTAACGTTCCAAGAAATGGAACCAATAATGTAGTTCTCATGTCGAGCTAGTTAGATTTTGAAACAGAAAGTGAGATACAATACGAATCTAATTATATATTGACAAGATATCGTGCAACATTTTGAAAAATCGAAAAACGATTAGTGAATGAATCAAAGATACTGAATTAATATATGAGATGCGAGAATCAAACCTCTAACTTTAAGGATGATAGTATAATTAGTATTACGTCATTTGCATTATACTCATATTGATAATACATATTGCCTTAACTAGCTAAAACCAAACGAAACTAAGGGAAAAAAAATTGTGTGGACAAAATGATAGAAAATATTTGCAAACATGGAGAGTTCTAAAAGTGATTTTAACGGTTGGTTCTATAAAAGTGGTCTTAGTACAAAATAAAATTGTGGTCACATTTAGTTATCTATATTTAGGGTATGAATTTTTGTGATAGGGAAAGGGCAGATACTTTAGAAGGAATTTATTTAATGAATATGGGAAGAAAAAAAGAACTTTTACCAATAAGGTCCACTAGATAATCTATAAACTATATTGGCTACAAACTATATATATTTATATATAGTACTATTGTCGGATATGGGTTGCTTAAAAAATGGAACATCGTCCTAGAATAATTGAAGTTGATTTGATTCAATTCAATCTAACGTTCTTTAGGTTATTTGATTTTTTTTTTTAAAATATCCGTGAATGTTCAAACTATATTCGTTTTTAATAATTAAGGAAATATTTTAAGAATAAAACTATTTAATATTTCTCCCAAATTTAACTTAAAAAAGAAAAAGTATTATTTTAGACTAGGTGGTCTAAAATTTGAAAAGTTTCAATCTTATACATAAAATATATTGACTAAGAGCACCAATGAAAGCAATGTGTTTATAGGAATAAATTTTTAAAAAAACCAAAGTTAGGTGTATATATAATTTAATTTTGAGATGGTCATATTTTTAAATATCAATTGGACCACTAAGTTAGGCCTATATAATCAATTTGTTTTCATAGTCACAATCAAACTAATCATTTTTTAGATTCCTTTTTAAATTAATTTCAAAATAAGTTGGTCCAATTTTATTATAACCCTTTTATTTCATCACATTCTTAAAAAAGAAAAGGTTAGAGTTTGATTAAATATATATATATATATATATATATATATATATATATATATAACATGTTTGTAAATTTATTTTCTCAGATATTTGAAAACGAAAAATATTCTTAATCAAAGAAAATAAATTTCATTATATTTAACAGTCTAAATATATCAATAAGAACTTTGTATTATTAATATATTTAATTATATTAATCTCTTTAACGTATTAGTTAACGACTTAAATACCTAAACTAATTAAACGTAGAATTTTCATCTCGAAGTCTGTGGTTGGAATAATGAACACAATTTAAAATATATTAAATTATTTTGGGTGAATATATATATATATATATATATATATATATATATATTTATTTATTTATTTCATGTAGAGAAAATAATGTTTTAAAAGAAAATTTAATGATAGAATGAAAGGAAGAATTGTGGGATCCGACCAAAAGCGCGCGTGCAAAAGCAAGAATCAACGGCCACGATGTACCGCTCGTCAGGTCACCTTCGCATGAGGAAAATACTTTTTATTGTTATTATTTTTTCAAAAGACCATTTAAAATTCTTATATTTTTCTTTTTCTTTTCATTTTAGTTTATATTTTTTCGAACGGTTTATTTTGAGTTCTAATATTTTTTAATTATTTAAACTAACTAATAATCAAATTAATATGTTGTAGTTGTGATTTTACTCGTAAAACAAAAATAGATTGAGAAAAACTTTATGTATGGATGAACCAGCTTTTTAAAAGTCAAGTAGAAACTAGTTTTTTTTTTCTTTTCGAACTTTCAACTTTTGAAAGAAGATATTGTACGTATGGTAGAAGGGTCATTTCAAAGGGAATTTAAGTTTTATGTCGAAGTAAACTCAATAATAAATAAAATTGAATTTAAGATTAAGGCATGAATTATTTGATTTGACAAAGTATAGTATGTGTAAGGTTTGGACATATGGAGTTTAGGAGTGAATATGTAATGGGTTGGAAGCAGCGGGAGAGAGGAGGAGGAGAGATGCATGGGGGTGGTCCACAGTGGGCGGAGCCAAAGGCTGACACACACAACCACTTGGGGTCAAAAAAAAAGTGAGCCAACTAGACCCAGGCTGTCGTCCGGTCCACTACCTCCAATCATGGAAATGATTTTCACACCACGTGGCATTCTGTCATTCCACTTTCGCTTTTCACTCAATTTCAAGTTTCTCCGATTAATAAATATTTATTTTTCATCTTCTTTGGTGATAGGGAATAGAAAAGGGCAAATAGTTACATTTTTCTCTAATAAAAAATAATGTTAAATTAGCAAAACCCTAAGCTAGTGTTTTTTTTTTTTTTAATAACGATCACTCTTTTGTGCTCGTATGAAAATTGATAGAATAATATCGATGGATTTAGTATAAGTCTAGAAAGTCTTAAACCTCCCTCAACTTCATACAATACATATAAAAGAAAAAACTAAAATAATATCAACCTCTTGTTTTATTATGTCAATATTTTTCTAATGTTTTATATGAATAATTGATGTGATCTAATAATTTTTTCTATCCAATTATTTGTACGTTTATTTAGGATGCATATATACTAGGGATAATATTTGAATTTTATTCTTTTTGATAGAGAGAGAGGACATATTAAATAGTCACAACAATTACTTTGAGAATTATTATTCTAAATTTCAAAGGATCGGTTAAAAAATATCATAGAATATCTCGGTTATGTCATTTCGGGCTAAAATGACTAAATACAGTGCTCTTCATATTTATGTTATCAAAGCCCTAAATAATATTATCCGATATTTTCTTTCTACTCTCTCCATTCTCTTAGTAAACATAACTACTCTTTCTTTCTTTCGTGTATTTTTCTTGTTGATTCTATAAATTAATAAAGTGGACATATATGTAAATAAGTTGTTTGAATTTGATTGAACATGAATATATAAGAGAAGAAAACAAGGGTATAGAAGAAGTTAGGGTTACATGCCCATGTGCCAATTGATAAAAGAAAGTAAAAGTACATTTTATCTTTTCCAAAGTCAAATTTTAGGGTACAACAAATAATGTCCTGATTTGCTATTTGGTCTCATTGCCACCTTGTATGTAAGAAAGATAAAGTGTTGCTTCTCTCTTACCATATGAGAAAAAGCAAAAAGTGGGGAAAAGGGTATTTTGGGTAAGTTAAGAAGTGTTCTATCGCTTCGTAAAATAATTGGATATTGAGCACGACCATGTCTATTGTGAATTTAAGTTTATATGGATAGATTTCTAGTATATGTATTGTGCATTTTGTACTATAAATTTAAGTTATATAGATTACATTTTCATGAACTTTTGATTATAAATTTGGTGATTTTAGTTTCGTTATATTATAGTTAAACATTCAATAGATATGTGACGTGTTAGAACTAGTGAATAAGGGATTAATATGTGACGTGTTAACTAAATACCACAAAAGATATATATGGAGGGGGATAATTTTTACTGATTTCTTGTCCTCTCTTTTCTCTTGTTGGGTTGATTTGTTGGACGAGATTTGAGAATATCATAATAAGGTGAACATCTCTCGTAAAATAATTTCTTAGATTCATTTCTAGGCATGAAATTTTGCTATCATCTTATGACTCTATGACTCATTTTTTCTCATGGTTGGTTTTCTTGTGTTATTAGGGTAGATATGGTTGGTTGTAGTGATTGATATATCTTACCCATGTTGGTTTTCTTTAAAAAAAGAAAACAAAACAAGGGTTTAATACGACTATATAATATATGAGAGCTTGAAAAAAGAGGTGAACAAACGAAAATATTCATTTAAAATGTAACTTTTACTATCACATTCATATACATTTTTCTTAATTAATATGAACCACGATTCTCTCTTGTATATATGAACAATATCAAAGTATCAATATCAATAAATAAATAAAATAAAATAAAAAAAGAGATTTGTATTAATAATTAAAATTAAAACTTTAGAGGCTTGAAAGAAAAATAAATAAATAAATAAATTGACCTTCACTTAAACCAAAAGTTTGAAAGTTAAACATTTGTCTTTACCTACATATTTAAGAGATAATAACATCACCACCAAAATAGGGGAAAGTGCTTTTTTCCCAACCACTTTTTAATATTAACAAAAATTCAAACAAACCTATAAATGATTACTAATTAGATGATTCAAACAATCCATGCATGTTGTTATCATATCATATAAAACAATATTCACTAATTAAACTTTAGCACCTACCCAATAAGAATGAGAATAAGAAATTCAAATGAAAATAGTTATAAAAATCTCAAATGACCACAAGGTCAATTCCCAAGTTTTATACAACCACCATGTTCATCCACATGAAACTTTCCCCCAAATCACTCCTACAATTTCCAATTTTCCCCCCTCCATTTTTGTAAGATCATTACAAAACTAAAAATAAAAATAAACAAAATAATAATAATAAAACTTGAAGAAATACAAATGGCAGAATTGGACCATTTTACCCCCTTCAATCAAACCCCCTAAAGCACTTTTAATCCCATTTTTTGAAGAAAGGGCCCCCACCATATATATATATATATATATTCTCTACCAATGAAAATTAACAATTCTTTTCCCTTTTTGCCCTCCTTCCTACGGCGTCACTCCCGGTGGAGTTCTAGACTCCGCCGGTGGCGTATTCACGTCTGATCCTTTCGAAGGCTCATCCGAAGACTGACGCAACCCATCATCCGTCTCACTTCTATGACTAC
This sequence comes from Cucumis melo, assembly GCF_025177605.1. Lineage (NCBI taxonomy): Eukaryota > Viridiplantae > Streptophyta > Magnoliopsida > Cucurbitales > Cucurbitaceae > Cucumis > Cucumis melo. The sequence continues at coordinate 29,309,277 of NC_066861.1, forward strand.
TCATATCTTCGATCATCCGTACAACTTCCGGCATCGCCGGCCGTTGATCGGGAACCGTCGAAACACAGGACATTGCAATCTGCAGCAACTGAACCATCTCTTCTTCGATGTTATGAAACCGCATCAGCTCCGCGTCGAAAACCTCCGCCGTCCATTCTTCCCGGACGACGGATTGAACCCACCGTGGAAGGTCGATTCCGTCCTCGCCGAGGGATTGTTGGTTGGGGGCTTTTCCTGTTAGGAGTTCCAGGAGGAGAACTCCGTAGCTGTAAACGTCGGATTTGAATGTGACTTTTCGGGTTTCGACGACCTCCGGTGCACGGTAACCGGCGACGCGATTCGGCGGTGTGGCAGTGCCGAAAAGTGGGTTTAAGCCGAAATCGGAAATGCAGGCGTCGTGATCTGGACGGAGAAGGATGTTGGAGGATTTAATGTTGCCGTGAACCACCTTGCCGGTGAGGTGGAGATGGGCTAATCCTCGACCGGCGCTTAGTGCTATTCTCATTCTTGAATCCCAATCCAACGGCGTCCTGCCGGATCCTCGGCTTCCTATCACATTGAAAATTAATATAAACACAATCAGTTTAGATTTAGAGTCACTCAAACACAAAATTTCTATCAAACAAAACCTAAATAATTATCTAAACCGACTAACTTTTGAGTTAATAGATCATTTAGGGTAATGTTGAAATGAACCAATAAATTTGAGATTTGAATTATGGGTTTAACATATCAAGTCAAACCAACCGAAAGCCAGATCTTTACTCGAAGCACTTTTCCAATGTCATTTTCTTCTCAATTAAGATGAATGCATAAATTTAATCTAAGAATTTGATAGAAAAAGAGGTGTGGGGACTTTTGAGCAATTTATCATTATTAGAGAAGTGGCAGAAGCAAAGTGAGGGCCTTTGTTAAAAGCCTAAAGCCAAGGCTTCAATTATAAGTTTAAAGCAAATCTCTCATTCATATATATATATATATATATATATATATATATGTCACCAACTTTAAACTACAAAAAATCAACACTGCAGTGAGTGAAACTTTTTTGTAGCTTTCTTTATTCACAAGCCATAAGGTCATCATTGAAAGAACAACCCTAAGGTTTAAAGATGAAGAGTTGTATAGAATAAATAAAGATGGGGGAAAGAGGGTAGAGGTTCAAATTTAAGAGAAATAATAAATGAAAGATGAGAGAATGCTGAATGTCTCTCAAAGACTAAAGAATGTCTCTCTAGTAGACAGAGTGGAATTAAAGCAAGTGCACTTTTTTGAAATGTTAGAAATAAATAAATGCATATAAAACTACTCATACATATTAATTAAATTAAAGTGGAAATTTTAATATAAAGTATTGAGTTTTTGTTAATACTTTTTGTCCATCATTTCATGCTCATAATGTGAACTCTTGAACAAAAAGCCACCCTATGAGCTGTCACTCATCTTTCTTTCTTTCTTTCTTTCTTTTCTTTTTTTCCCTTTTCTTCTCTATAACTATTATTCCTCTTTTTTTCTTTTTTTAAAATAAAGTTCTTTTTTTTTCCTTTTTTTTTCTTTTGCAAATTAAAGCAAAGTTTCTTAAAAATTAAAAACATATGGTTAAATAAATATAAATATTCCTATATAATTTTTATACCTACTCTATTTTCATAAATCATTTATTTTGAAGAAAATAAATTTGTAGGTTTTAATATTAAAGTTTTATGAAACATAACAACATCATACCTATAGTGAATATAAGATGAAGTTAGGAAGACACTATCATGGACATAATTTCATAGTTGGTTTTTAAGGTTAGACATTTAAATTCCTACTTTCTATTTTTATTGGATTTATAAAAGGAAAAAAAAAGGAAAAAAATTTCAAATATAACAAAAAAAAAGAATGAAACTATTTATATGACTTGTCTATGTTTTATATATTTATTTTTGCTATGTTTTATAAATAATTTAATGATTGAATCTCAATCTTATATAACTTTTTTAAATTATTTTTTTTCAATTAGAAGTAAAAACAATCTTGAATTTTTTCTTTCTTATTTTTGTAATTGAAAAGAATGTATAGAAATAGGTGTAGATACCCTTTCATTTTCTTCTTAAAGAAAACTTTTTTTTAAAAAAAGAAAAATACTTAAAACCCATATGGGTCACATCCCAAGCTTCAATGTGGTCAATAGTTACTAACTTTCTCAAAGAACAATGCAAGCATTGGAATAAAATAATTATCATAAAAGTTTTTATTGTAAAAACAAAAAGAGAATTACATTATCAGTCCCTTTACTTTATGTTTATTACTAAATTCAAAATTTTAAAGTTAAATGAGTAATTGTAATGGTTATTATTTTGAAAATTAATTATTAAGACTAAATGTAACCAAATTCTATCGACTTTTATCAATGTGAGATTCGATTACTAATAGACCTTAACAATGATAGAGCTTGTTGGAAATTTCTAAGCTTAATCTAAATTTTGCTTTTGATATTATGAATTGATGGAATCTTTATTTTTTTAGTTTATTCGAATTTTTTATTTTTTAAACAAATAATGAAAGAAAACTAATAATATATTATTAAAATTTAAAATTAGAAGGACCAAAATAGAATGAAAAAAAAAAAACACCACTCATAGGGACTGAAATGAAAATAAAAAGAAAAGAAAAGGAAAACAGAGGAGAAGCAGAGTACTGACCGTGAAGGCTGGCCGACAAACTTCCGGTGGAGATATAATCATAAACAAGCAATTTCTCATCTTTAGAGAAGTAAAAAGCTCTTAGCGGAACCACATTTTCATGTTTAATTGTCCCCAAAATCTCCATTTGATTCTCAAATTCCTTTTTCGTCACCACCACATCCTTCAGCCGTTTCACCACCACCGTCGTTCCTTCTTCCAGCACCGCCTTATACGACGTTCCGACGCTTCCTTTCCCCAATACCTCCGCCGAAGCCCTCAACAAATCCTCTAAATCAAAGTTGTAAATCCCACCTTCGAAAAACACCAGCTTGTTCCTCTCCGTCGCCTCCACTGACCCTCCGGTAATGTCGTCTTTCGACGACGATGTTCCAGCTTCCGCTACTGGAATAGATCTCGCTGCCGTTCCCACCGCCGTTGGTGGCTTTGGTGATTTCGTCTGTGTTTTGTTCGACCGGCGACGAATGCAGAGGATTAGGATGAGGAGGAGGAGAAAAGCTGCGAAAACGGCGCCAATTACGATTCCGATAATCGCTGCCGTGGAGAGTTTTTTTGATTTTTTGTTGGGTGGTGGGGTGATTTGTGATGGAGATGGAGAAGGAGTTAATGGGTTGCAAGGTGGGAATGGTCCGCCGCAGAGATCTAAGTTTCCGGCAAAGGAAGAAGCAGGGAATTTCGCCAAGGAATTCGGAATCGAGCCGTTGAGTTTGTTGTTAGAGACATTGAAGTTTGTTAAATTAACGGCGGAGATACTCGGGAGTGAACCGGAGAATCCATTGTTCTGTAAGAAAATCCCACTCAAGTGAGTTAGATTGTCAACAGAAGCCGGAATCGGACCGGAAAATTCGTTCGACGACAAATCCAGCCTAGTCAGCCGAGTCAAACGAGTCAAGCTCGACGGAAACTCGCCGGAGAAAGCATTATCCTGAAGATACAGATTCCTTAGCATTACCAAATTGGAAAAATCCGAAGGGATCTCGCCGGAGAGACGGTTGGAACGGAGACTGAGAACTCGGAGCTGAGTCAATTTCCCAATTGTATTAGCCGGAATCGGTCCGACGAGGCCAACACCAGGCAAACGGAGAGAGTAAACAAAGGACCGATTTGAATCACACTCAACGCCGACCCAATTACAGACGGAATTAGAAAGATTCCATTGAACCCGATTGGCGTGAGGAGTTTTAGAGAAGAAATCGAGAAGGGCTTGTCTATCCTGAGTCGGCTCCGAGTCAACCCACTGAATCATAAGTAGAAGAAGAAAAACAGAGCAAAGAGAAATTGCGGTAGCCATTGTGGATTTAGAGAGAGAAAACAAAAGGGGTCGGAGGAATTAGTGAAAGGAGATGAATAGTGGTATTGTATGGTGGTATTTGAGAAAACCAAAAATGGTTTGCCGACGAAAAGCCATGAGAGAGAGAGAGAAAGAAATGGGTGAAGTGAGAAACAGGGGAAGAGGGAGGTTTTGTAGAGAGAGAAAGAGGATGAATGGCCCACGAAAGTTAAAAAGGAAAAGGAAGAAGAGAAAATCGAGAGTTGAGAGTGGCAGAGAAAACCATTTCCATTTGTAAGCCTTTCTCTTTCTTTTTTTCTTTTTATATAAACTGTTGCAGTGAAATCAAACGAAGAAGATGAAGAAGAAACACAAAACCCTTTTTTCCTTATATATCTTTCCCTCATTCCCACGCGCTCTTCCAATCGTGCAATTTAGTCATCCATACCAAAGTCTTTCTTTTTTGGAATATTATTCTCAAGTTCAATATATTTTTATATTAGCATAAAATATATACGTTTTAGTTATCGATTATATTTGGCATAGTGGTAAGATCCTCTAATTTTTTGCAATAGCCCTAAGTTTGAATTCTCTTCTATACAATAAAACTATCATGGATTGACATAATGATAAAAATAGAGAATAGTCGGTCGTTATAACTAACTAAGAGGTTATGTGTTCAATCCACGAATTAATTTACTACAGAGTTTCCTTGACACTTATGGATACCAAAATAAAACATAAAAAAAAAAACTTCACTTATTAATTTAGCCACTCGACATAGCTTTCTTTAGTACAACAAAAGTAGGGTTATAAATCTCAACCTCTAACTTTTAAAAACATAGTAAATGAGCTATATTTATGTTTTAATCCTTCACAATTGATAAATGTTAAAATAAAATTTACACTTTAAATTTAGATAATATTTGTTGAAATTTTGCACTCTATTTTTGTAGGTAACATTTTATTATGTTTAAGGTTCATAAAAATTATTTACACACGATGGATTCAAGAGTTATTTCAATTACTCTCGAGCTAAGTTTACTTTAATTAGAAATAATTTCTTAAAACTAAAAATACGCTTCAAATTGCAACTTTCTATTTTATTACGATTTGAAAAAAGTATTTATGACCATATATATTATTAGTTTTTTTTTTCAATCCACAACCTCATGGAAATCAAAAAATAAATATAAAAATTTGTTAAATTTATATAATTATTCATTATTCAAAAAATATTAATTAATAATCAATTATCAAGTGTATGTTGTTTACATTAGTTGTCATATAATTTTGTTTTTCTTTTAGATTCAACAATGTAAAACAGCTCCTCCAACCTCCATACCATATGTAGAGATGAAATCATTAGTTTCTTTTTTTTTTTCCTTAAATATGAAAACAACATATTATTGGTTAACTATATATATATATATATATATATATATATATATATATATATATATATATATATATATATATATATATATAATTAATCTTTCAATTTTGTAATTCCAAATAAGAAAAGTTAGTAAAAATTAAAACTTAAAAATTTAATTTTAAGAGAAACTCTTAAACCAAAAACCTTTTGTCTATGAATATAAAGAGGTTCTAGTTGAGCTAAGCTCTTGTTAGCTAATTATATCTTTTTCTTCTTTGTTTTTTTTTTTTTTTTCACTCGCCGTCTTTAATAACTTTTCGTTATTTACTAATGAAAAATACAATTATATTAAAAAGAATGGTTACAAAGAGCACAAATAACGAAATTATTTACGGAATATAACGAAAATTTAAAATGAACGATGAATTTTGTTTTTTCTTTTAAATATCCTTTATATTAATTTATAATAAAAACAATATAAACTATTGTAAAATACAATTGAATTAGAAATGGGAAATTATTATAAAAAAAGAAAAAGGAAAGGAAAACTTAGTGAAAATATTTAAAAAAATATGACAAAATTTTTAGAAAATTGAGGCTTTCAAAATTATAAATATCAAAATGAGAGCAAAATCCAAATATTAATCATCAAATATCTCTTTAAAAGAAAATAAGAAAAGAAAAGAAAGGAAGTGCAAGACACGCGCTGGTGGTGGAGATTAGGATTTAAAAAGAAGAGGTGAAAACGGAGTAAAAATAACGGCCGTCATTTTTTTTTTATTATTATTATTATTTGTGTAAGGGTTTGCATATCATACACGTTAAGGCAGTGTGGGCCAAGGCAGATCTGACGGTCCTGATTGCTCCATCATATGTTTAATTCCATAAATTTGATCACTAACACCCGTTTTTACAAATTATTAACTTGGTCTAATTATCCAATTTACAGCAACCCTTGGATTCTCACATTCTTTATTAGTAAACGCAAAATTAACCCCCACCTTTGACTTTTGACCCAAATTCATTATGTTCAAAATATTTCACTTCGCCGGCCAATTAGCCATATGTTCTACGTCACTTTCAACACTAATAATAATAATAATAATAATAATAATAATAATAATAATAATAATAATAATAATAATAATAATATACACACAATTCCATTTTCAATTAGTCACTATAATTCATGGCGATTATAATGGTAGTTTTTTTTTTTAAGTTATAATCGTTAGAATAAATGGTTATTATTTGTGTTTCTTCTTTCGTAAATAGACGACGCATCATTAGTGGATGCATCACTTCATAAAAATACTAATAACTAAATTATAGAAAAAAGACGTGTCTTTTCGAATAACCATGAATAATAAGTCTATAAATAAGGTCATCTTCTATCTTTTCCATAATCCTAGTCTTCTTTAAAAGAATTTTTTTCTTCATTTCCAAAATCTTGACGTTCGATAGATTCTTAAAATTTCATTCGTTGATCTTCTAAATAAGGTGATACTCGTAGAAGAAATGTGATTTGTTCTATCCTAGAAAACAATTACTCTCAAAACTCAAGCATTGTGGTGAGTAAATTTGTCTTAAGGAAACAATGTAAATTTGTTGGATTAAGATTTATATTATATATATGATTTTCTATAATAGTAAGTTGGGGGGCAAATGTCTAGTGAGTTTTAAAATGTTACCCTTTTAGTTTCGAGTTTTGGATGTTTAATTTTTATATGGTTCTTGGGTTTCAAAATACTTCAAATTTATCCTTCATTAAATTTGAGCATTGTTTCAATTTGGTCCAAAGATTTCAAGGTTTATATATATTTGTAACCTTCATTATTTATTATATACTCACTTTTTAAGTTTTTATTATTAATTTAAAATTATTAAGAAGTGTAAATTTAAATTTAATAGTTAATGAAAAACAATCCTTAATTATTATTTATTTAGTATAGGTTTGTGAGTGATTTAAAATCAACCTTGTCATATTTAAAATCACTTCAAAATACACTTTTAACTATCTAAAATAAATTGAATGTTTAAATTTAAATACAAATTTCATACTATTTTGATTTTGAACGATGAATAATATTTTTTAAATAATTTTAAAATGATAAAAGTGATTTTAAATTGTTCGAAACATAATTGTTTATCCTAACAAATACATTGGTTTTTTAAGTGTAAGTGAAAACTAAACACTTAAAATTTCAATTAAATACAAAAGTACTCTCACACACACACACATATATATATATAATATAATATAACTTATTTTTATATTTATTTATTTACTAAAGAAAATGAACTTTTTGTTTGTTATGTTATCATTAGTATCAAAATGTAACATGTGAAGTTTAGATTGGTAATGGTGTATGTTACCTGTATACCAATACATAGAAAGTAAAATATTAAATCATATAATATAATATATATATATAGATAAGATTATATATTATAGTATATAGTATGATGGAAGTAAATGTTCCCAAATGGAAGAATTAATATGAAGCATATATTTCTGTCTTATTACAATGTTTGCAAATGCCAACAAATGGACTACCAATTACTCTAATATTCAACTTCTCCTTTCTCACAGCCACCTTTGTATTTGTTTGTATTCTCATTTTTATTTCTATTTATTGTTTGGGTGAGATTCTCCTTTGATCTTATTCCTCTCTCTCTCTCTCTCTCTCTCTACTTGATCTTTTTGTTTATTCTAATTCCTTTTTTATTTCTATGGTTTATGTCATGGTATTAAATTTCATTTCTTTCCCCAACACAAAATATAATATGAATATATATAATCAATAATATTTTACATTATTGCATACTTAATAATACTTATCAAATTTTACTAAAAATAAATATTGTTATATCATCTATAAAAAGTACAAAGATTTAAACATATATTTGTTTCTAGATTACAATGTTTTTATGTAATAATGTGTGAAGATAAATTTAATACTATAGTATATAAAAATATAATATAAAATATATGGTAACTTATTTATAATAAAAAAAACTTCTCGTAATTATTTTTTATTATAGAAAAAGAAAAAAGAACTAAATCAAACGTAATGTATAATTACAAATCAGCAAAGATTATTTGGTATTAAAAAATTAATTACGATAAAGTTTGAACGGATCCTATATATATATATATATGCAACTTACTCGTGATAACTCAACTTACGTAAATTTAACGTTGGTTCGGATTCTCTTACTCCACATCTAATTTTTCTTCAAAGATCTTTATATATATATATATATTGTGAGGAATTTGGAGGGCAGACAGAATATTGGAACCCATTCCATAAAATGATAATAAATCAAGGGTTTGCCCATCTGGCCATGATTTAGCCCTATGGAAGAAATGATACTGTTTTGCTATTTTTTTTTTTTAATAATATTACTAGTTATTATTACCTTTTACAATTTTTAAATTAAAAAAGAAATGGACAACTTTTTTTATTATTATTACACAAAATGGGACCCACATAAGCTTGATTAATTCTATTAATGTGACAGGTCGGATTGATTATTGTTGTTGTCTATAACTAACCATATTGGGACAAGATAAGACCCTAATTTTGCCTATAGATTAATTATTTCATATTATTAATTTGTGTTTAAAAAAAAAGAAGAAAGAAGAAAAAAAAAAGAGATAGAATTTTGGAGAAGTATATATATATATTTGATTATAGTTAATTCGGAGAAAGTGACTAGTGAGATATGTATGTGTATTGTTGTTTGAGTAATTTATATGTATGATAATAACGGTCGTAGTAGTTATGAATGATTGAGGATCAAATGGTCATAAAATAGAGACGATAGAAGTTATAAAAATAAAATATAAAACAAGGTTTTGAGTAAATAAATAGTAACCTAAACCCATGTTGGAGTAAGAGGGTTAGTTCGGATAATACCCCAAATCAACATGTTTGATCCTAGTCGAAACTAGGGCTTAGCAAAATAAATTAATATATTGAGACATGACTTTGTGTATTCCCAACAAAAATTGGTCTTAGGGGAAGGTGCTCATGCTTGATAAAAGTAGAGACTGACTATGTCTATATATTGAAATAGGGCACCTGCTTTAGTTAGGTGAGATGAAGAGTTATCCTTTTGAAGTTATTTATAATACTGATCAACTTTCTCTATTTATATCCGTGCACATAAACTTCTTAACTTAAGCATAAAAGTATTTGTGGCAAGCACCACTATAATGTGTCATCTCTAAACAAAATATTAAAATAAATCGATAAATATATAGATGATATGAAAGATAATAAAAGATTATGTTAAACCTCATTTATTTTAATACTATATCAATTATTATATTAACATCTTATATTTATTTAATGTGAATTTAGATCAAGAATTTGTTCTAGAAAAAGTTGATCGTTAGTTTATTAAATAGGAAATAATCTTTGGAAAAGACACTTAAAATTATTATCTACTACTTGCACACATGATGAAAAGGATTGCATTTTGGCCATATATGATTGTCTTAGCATACAACAAAATATGTCTAGTTGATATATATATATATATATATATATATAAAAGTCAAATTAAATGATCATTACCATAAATGTAAATGTGCAAAGAAAAAATTAAAACCTTATTATTGTGGAGATACATACCGAAAATTATTAGTTATATATAATAGTAATTAATTTTAGGGATTTTCTTTCTTAATCTTTCAAATTCTCATTTTTATCCACAAATAAAAAAAAAAAGATGGTTTTTATTATAAAACTAAATTGTCATAAAAAAAATAAGCAACTGTGTTCATCTCTATCTAAATATGTTAATAAAACAACATTGCAACTATCTCATAATTTATTAATACATTAATTTTTCAAGCAATTTTTTTGAAATGATCCAATTGATTTTTTCTAACACATATCAAGGGAAGATAAAAAGGATCGAATTTGAAATTCAACATTGTTTGACAAAATTTAAAGGCTTAAATTTTGAAGATAATCATATCAAATACTTCATGCCCAACTTAAACACTCAATAGAGCGTAATAAGAATAACGTAATATTATAATTAATCACATCTTTGTAATCCATCATGACGACGTTCAAGAATGTTTCATATCAATTTCTTTGCTTTTATTTTTTTAATATGGATGGTATTTAATTATTAACAAAGTCAGAATACATAATATTAATCTAATAGATTGATGAGATGTATTTCCATCTAATTTATCTCTCAATCTATTTTTTCCTTATTTTCTTTCTTCCACTGCTATCTCTGATATCAAAGGGTTTGTATTTTGCTACACCATGGTGTGATACTCTTACTCGTTATATGTCGCTGATAATAAACATTATATTCAGACATTGAATGGAACCTAATTTGATTATTGTCAGAAAATATAATTTGACAAGAAGAACCGAAAATGAAAGATTAAAAAATTATCCATTCAAACATATACCTCAATTGGTTCGATATCTTTTAGTTAGTCACATTGAAAAAGGTTTTTCTTTTCAATCGAACACATAGGCAAACCAAGGGTCCACAGCTTTCACATCATCACAAATCCCAGTTTGAAGGTTTTAGTTAATTATTTGCTTTTCCTTTGTAATTAAAGGCAGACAATATAACAACAACTCTACTACTCTCTCCCTACAAATTTATTTCACTTCCTGGATTTAAATGAAAAAAGCATTAATTTATTGGCCACGAAAATGATATATAGATTATTTATCAAAACTTTGAATATTTGAAGTTTTATGTTGTGATATAGTGACATAATTAACGTTATATCTTTCAAATCTTCAACTTTTTTAAGTTGTGTTTATTATATATATGTAAGTCATATAAAAAAAGGATAAAAAATTACCTCACCGATCACCTTAAAACTTAAATTCTAGCTATACATTCTCAACCAACTGTTGTTCATGTGTTGGATTTAAATGTTGTTAAATTTTAATTTTCAAAGTTTTGTACACCAGCATTATATATGTTGATGAAAATACAAATGATGCAAATTAAATTTTTACAATTCCGTAAAATTAAGTATATAAAATATGACATATTCAAACAATGAAATAAAGATATATGTGTTTGAGAGTCAAATTTTAAAATGGAGCAACTTTTTATTTTCAACAATTTTGAAGGTTTTTTTTTTTTCCAATTATATAGAAAAGACAATAGAATTAAGTAAGGAAAGGGATATATATTATTAGAATAGAATTAAATAGCATAGACAAAAAGTAGTAATTATTTGCTAAGAAATATAGGAGGCGTTTTGCAAACACATAAATGAATAATCCAAAGGACTACCAAAAGAAATTATCTTCACACATAAACATCATTTCTCACCAAAAAAAAAAAAAAGAAAAAAAAAAAAGAAAAACAATGACCTATTTATGTTTTGGCAAAATTAGCTATAAAGAATAATATATATATATATATATATATATAAATCAATATCCAACATTTTTATATTCTATGGTTGGTGTAACTTCTTTTCTAAGAAAAATATATTAAAGGATAAAGAGTTCGAGAGACATTAAAGTATACAATTTTTATTTTCAATTAAAACAATTGCAAGATTTGAAAATTGAACTTTTCTTTTCTTTTCTTTTTTGGCTTATTGACCGAGTTATATTTAGATTTGCTTAATATAAGAGTTAAAGTTGAATAAATAAAATTAGTTAATGTATAGTTTTAGACTCTAAGTTTTAGTATAACCAAACATAATCATCGATGATGATAATCAAGATTATCTTAATTTGAACCAAGAGGAACATTGAGTAGATAATAGAATAAAAAAGAGATCGATCATTCAAAATATTTTGTAAATTCTAATATAATTAAAAAAAATTATAAATATAATAAAATTTAGATTCAATTATCGAAGTCTATTAGTGATTAACCATATCACTAGTAAGAGTGTATCAATAATAGATTTTTTTATATTTGCAATTCTTTATAAATTTCGGATGCAATTATCTTTAGAAAAACCACTTGTTTTCAACATTTTTTTTTCTTTTTTGCTCTTTTCTTTTTGTTTTTGCAGCTTCTTTATGAAAATAATGAATTGTGAAATAGAAACTACTTGACGAGGAACCATACGAAGAAGCGATAACACTATATAATTAAGAACGAGGGCAAAACCTGTTGGCAGCCATTGATGAAGAGAAGGAAGGAAGAAGGAAGAGCCACATTAAAATGGTACAATCTTTCTCCATCTCTCTTCTCAGCTGCTTGACATTGGAATTTTTTTGAGTTGCTTTAAATTATCTTTGTAGGCTGCAAAAACAATGAAGACATGGAAGAAGGAAGAACTAACAATTGACGTTATAAGTAGATGGAAGGAGAGTAAGTCACTGATACAAAATTCATTACTTTCAAATAAGACTCATCAACATATATATATTTTGTTTAATGAAAATAGAACCTATTATTACTTTCTATAGACAAATTCCAGCTAGAAGTATACAATGAGTGATCTGAAAGTTACATACTGTTATTACTATACAGAATCTATTAAACCTTTGACATTGTTTATAAATTTTTAAGAATTTGTTTAACCAAAATCAAACCTCTCATCTCCTTTGGAAGTTGAAGGATTTTATTGCGAAAGCAAAGATCGTGGCAAAGAACAAGCAGAAACCGAACACCATGATGGCAGCTACACCTAGGAAATCATGTCTAAAGCCAAAAACGTGCTTGAGAACGTCATGTATCGCTACCGAGTTAATTCCATCTGATAGCTTTACCAGCTTATTGTCATCGCCATATTGTGATACTTGGAGTCCATATAAACTCCAAGCCACAGGATTAGCCCAGTAATACCATCTCCACCATATTGGGATTCTCTGAAATAAGTAGACCAAACAACTTTTGGTCAGCTCAAAATTGAATATAATGCAGAACCAAAAACATGCTTCTTTTGTCATTTCACTTCAGTCAGATAATTAATGATGTTTGGTAGGGGCCTCCACTAGTTCACAATCAAATTTATGCGAGGAGAGGCTAAGAGAGAATGATTAAATCATCAATTAACCCAAAAGTTTAATACCTAATGAATTAGGGTTTTTATTATATCTCTACTTCAACATGAACTTCGGGATAAAATTTAAAAAAGAGACTTGTATTTTTCTTTTTCTTTTAAAAAATACTTAAGTGCATTTCGAGATGCATCTATCTTTGTGTATCATATTAAATTATCCAATCATTATTTGTCATGAAGGAAATTCACTTGACTTCTCTTTTAAAATATTTTATTTTATTTTATTTTTTTGTATATGATGAGAGAGAGGGATGTATAAGAAAATCAAAATGTACCCAAATATTGCTTTTTTTTTTCGAGGGAAGAACTATGGAAATAAGACGTGAGCGAAGATTAGAAAAGTTGTAATAGTAGAGTGTTGAATCTCTAGAATGATCTAGTTTCCATCACTACTAGCTTATTTCTACGAGATATAGAATTATGAAGCAAAATTGTGATGATAACAACTATAATTATGTAAGAGACGTTAAGTGTTACCTTGTGAGGAATCATGAAGCCACTGAAGAGGTTCCAAAGCATGTAGAAGGGAGCCGCAATAATGGCACCCACGTTATGATTTGGTGTGATAGCTGTTGTCATCATTCCGTAGAAAGTGAAGTATAGCAAGGTAAAATACATAAAGAAAATATACCAAATAAACTTCAAAATTGTCCAGTCAAATGCAGCCATGGAGTAGAAAATGGAGCAATAAATAACTGTCTGTGCGAACACGTACGGGAACTCGATAGCAACCTATCCATGAAAAGTAATGCATTAGGCTACTTTCTGGAAGTCAATTACACTATAGATACACATAAAACATCAAGAGGAGTACCTGAGCAAATGCAAATGGTAAAGCAGAATATAATCCAGCAGCTCTTTCTCGATATGAGACAAATCGCTCAATTGAAACAACTGGTTGAACGGCAGTAGCATTGGTGATTCCAATGAAAAGAACAGCAGCATAGAGGGATCCCATAGCATTAAATAAGTCTTGTTGGGTTTCTCTGTGAAGGGAGAAAACAGTAATGATGATAACCATGTAGTTTTTAAGTAATCATAACATAATGACTATTTCGTTGAAAGATAGCATGAAAATAAAGGCGAGAAAAATGTGGAATGTAGAAGGCATACAAGTAATAAACAGGTAAAAGTTATAGTAGAAACCTTTTGGCACCAAATTTCCAACATATTGTTCCAAGCATCAATGAGATAATAACAGTGTAAAAGAATTTCACAGCAGTATACTGTGGGTTCCGCCAGTAAGACAAATTCTGTTTCCACAGGCATGCTAAAAACTGATTGAGAGATGTCTGAGAATACTTTGTTGGGAAGCTCAGTTCTTTTGAATTACTAATTGGCCTGCTCAAGGTTTCAACCAAGTCTAGATTGCGTCTGAAACAAAAAGAAGTGAACCTAGTTAGTAAACAGAAGGTATTTGCATGAAAATAAAAGAATGAACAAATCCATACTGGAATAGCGTTGATCTCCTGTAAACTTCAGCAAAATCCACTCCAAGACGACTTTCTTCAACTGCAGAAGTAACCTCAAGCATCCATGCGGCAGGATTATAGCCCGCTTTGATCTTTGGAACTCCTTCAACTGCCTACATAACATAATACTGGGACGTCTGAGAATTTGTGCATATACAAATATTTAACAATTGGTGTCACTAAAAATGATGCGTCTATAAATAATTTTACCTCAAAATACTTAATTAGTTCCCGAGACTTGGGTCCTAATGGACCAGCATAGATGAGTTCTCCTCCACGCTTCATTAATAAAAGCTGCAAGAATGTCATCATTAAAAGTAACTTTGTTACAAAGAATTGATGGAGGGAAATGAAGTTTCTAAGGATGTTTGGATTGACTTTCTAAGCATTGAGCTTGAAGAAGCATAAGAAATTCCGATACATGATGGCTTAATTCCCTTACCCTTCTACATATAATTAAGCAATACAAAGATAAGTGAGAAGAAGAAAGAAAACCGTTCTTTTCAAGTTGCAACAAAATAGAAGATATATGAACGGAGTAATTGTGCATATTGTAGACCTTATTATTGTTTGTAGGTAGTGTAAAGTACATAAGATATGATAATAGCGGAGAAGAGAGACAGGAAGATGCACGTGCAATTAAAATTTATCTGAGTGATAAAGAGAACACAATTTCTGGCACTTGATAACTCAAGAGTCAAGCAAGTTCTGGAGAAAAATGGAAATTACCTCGTCAAAAGATTCAAAAATATCTATGCTGGGCTGATGGATTGTGCAGACTATTGTACGCCCTGTATTGACAATATTTCTTACTGTCCGCATGACAATGGCAGCCGACCTTGCATCCAGCCCTGATGTAGGCTCATCCATGAACACTATGGATGGGTTTGCTACCAGTTCAACAGCAATTGTTAATCTTTTCCTTTGTTCTGTTGATAAACCATCAACACCCGGTAGACCAACTAAAGCTCCACTGAGTGGGGTAAGCTCAACAAGCTCCATCACCTCATCAACAAAAGCCTGACACAAATTAGAACTATCAAGTATCAGTTTATGTTAATCACACACCATACTAGTTTTTAAAAAAATCATCAATCAAGTTTTACCCTTTGTGTCTCCAAGTCAACATCCGAAGGTAATCGCAGCCAAGCGGAGAAGAGAAGTGATTCCATAATAGTCAAACATGGGGAGTGAATATCTGTCTGTTCACAGTAACCAGAAACTCTAGCAAATGTGTCCTGCCTTTTGGGATAGCCGGATATATGTATGTTTCCTTCAATGACCCCTCCAGTTTTTCTACCAGCCAATACGTCCATGAGTGTGGTTTTCCCAGCTCCACTGACTCCTAGTAGAGCTGTAAGCACACCTGGTCTGAATGATCCACTGACATTAACCAACAATTGTAATCTTTCTTCTGTTACCCCTTGTTGCTTTAGCTCCTGAAGTAATACTTTAAATAAGATGATAAACAACCAAGGTAGTTGCCGAATAATGAGTAAAGAACTAGATTTGAAGCTCACCATGGGAACGTCAACATAGTAATTAATATTGCTGAAAGACATCGAAAGTTGTTGGAAGGGAAGTACCATCCCTCTCTGTTTAAAGTACTTTCCTGCCAAATAGTTGAGAGAGTGAAATTATAAAAGTAGTTTGACAAGGCAGCTGGCTAAGAAAAACTATACTAAGTTTTTCAAACAGCTAAATCAGATTCTTACCATTCAATGACCCAGAATACTGCAAATAATGTCTCAACTCAATTACAGTAGTTTCTCCTTTCCTTCTTTTCTCTCTCTCTTGCAGTTCTTCCTTGGAGACTACAGCTTGGCTTTTGCCCAAAGCTGTGAAGAAAAGGGAAAGCAACAAATCAGTGAAAAAATAATTTTAAAACCAATTTACATTTTTCAAAAATCATCCTGCGAGTCTTCCGATGCTAATATAGTAGCATAAGTAAAATAATATAATCAATTTATAGCTGATTGCTTACGTTTAAGGTATGCCAGGAAGAATGTGAATAGCGTATTGAAAATCACTGTATATCCAAGCAACGCACCAACACCAATCCAATACCAATAGCTTTCTGTAAAAAGGCTGCGTGCTTTCAGTAAAGATTCTCCTAGTGACATGCTTGTATTCTTCCCAACGCTCTATACAGTGAAGAAAGAAAGAAAATAGTTCATAACATCGTTAAAAACAGATGCACCTGGAATATTTAATAGTCGTAGAAGCAAGAATATTACCTTGTCCCAAGAATGCCCAAGAAACTCATTAACAGACGCAGCATTTTGGGCGTACATCAATGGGGACCACCAAAAACCCCATATCCACCATTTTGGTATACGATCTGTTACGATGAAGGAAAAGATGTGAGACTTGCACACTTCATGCGTTAATACGTTGACATAGAAAACATGCAATATCAACCTCTTGAAATGATATATCCTCCAAGAGCCATAACAACCAACATAGTAAAGGATCCAAAGGTATTGGCAACAATCATGTTACGTCCCAATGATCCCATGAGGCGAAAGAGTGCTATAGACATCTGATGCAGAGAAAATAATAACAAAAGTTGCCGCAGGAATCTGCATATTTAGAAACCATAATCAAGTCCATCAATGTCAACATAGTTATCCTTATCTCACCAAGTTCAAAAGGAATACATAACCTTTACCACTTACCTAGTGATAGCAGGATCATATCCAATCACATAATACGTGACTACAACCCAGATACCAGATTCCAAAAGTGAAATTGGAATACTTAAAATCCAAGAAGGAAGAGTATAAATCCAGCTTGGATAAAAGTGCAAATCCCTGTGCTTGTAAATTACAGGAAGTTTGGCCACCAGCATGGACACCTCTGTAAATCCATTAAAAAGGATGATAACAGTAGAAAAGTAGAGTGCCCCAAGATATAGTCCTCCGTCATCAATTGTGTCATGCTTCATTGTTGTCCGGAAAAAGACACTCATTGTAATCATTGCAACCAGCAGTAACTGCATAATAGAAACAATGTGGAGAACATTATAAGTTGTTTCTATCACGGACGCTGCATTAACAAGTGGATTTATTGTCTACTAAGAAGACCCAAAACATTCAAAGCAAACCAAAAATTGATAAAGAACAACTGCTTTCTTTACCTGAACAAATTTAAAAACGTAGATAAATGAGTTTCGTTTCATTAACAGCCTTAGCAATGAAAAGCTGGTCTTAAGAAGTTCACGCCTTTTTACTCCATATTGAGAAGATGACAAGGAAGCTGGATGGTTATAACGTCTGTCAAAAGGAACTTCCAATTCTTCAGACAAGTTCTTTCCAACATGATACAAACGAAAAGCTTTGGCAAACTTTGCTGCAGGGATAAATTGGTAAGGACGATCAGGAACTGACCAATACTGCTCCTGATCCTTCTTCGATATAACCTATAGCCATTATTTGTAAGCAAACATATTAGCAAAAAAGTAGTGGGAATTTTCAGTTCAATCTTTACACTGCTTGCTTACTTCTTGCAAGAAGTCAGCAACATTCTTTCTCTCGGGACAGGTAAATCCCATAGCTGTGAAGAAATTAAGAACAGAGTCTCTCGGTCCCTGATATATAATTTGGCCTTCACAGAGAAGTATAACATCATCAAATAACTCATACGTCTCAGGAGCAGGCTGCAGCAGAGAAACTACAGTGGTGGAGTCAAGTGCACAGGTAGAATGCCTAAGATATTTGATAATTTGATAGGTAGTTGAACTATCAAGCCCCGTTGATATCTCGTCCATGAATAGAACTCTTGCAGGGCCAATTAGCAATTCGCCTGATGTAATGTGTTGTAATCATCAAAACTCATTATTATATTCATTAGTGTAGAAGAGATGGATAGTAACAAACCGGTTGTAAGACGCTTTTTTTGTCCTCCAGAAATCCCTTTGAGCATTTCATCTCCTACCAATGTGTCAGCACACACGTCCAACCCTAAAATCTTCGCAGATATCAATACTTCAGGTGTGGATGACGTCAAAATATTGCATAGAAAGAACGCATAATGATATAGTTCTTAGAAAACCTGTACGCTTTTCAAAATTTGAGGTTGAATTATTAAGGTTCTATAATATAACTAATTAATGAAAATCTCTTGTCAAACACTAAACAGAGTTACCAGCTTTTCCAGAAATAAAACTTCATAACCAAAAATTCTGGACCGACCAAAATGTTGATTGCATCTTCTACACCAGGCTAAAGATTACGGAGAGTAAAGCAACTTGTTGAGATTGAGGATAATGGAAGTTCAATAATCATATCTTACATGTTGACAAATAATCCATAAATATACGTGAAATCTAAAAGGACCGAGGTTGCAACTTCTATTACCAGTTCAATACATATCAAAGTGCGAAAAGTAACTTAAATGTACCTTCATAATGTACTCCACCACAAGACTTGTCTCTTGACCCCCTAGAGCCAATGACTAGAGGGAAAATTGCAGCAATTTACAATCAATCAAATTCATATCAATTCAAAAAGACAGATGGTAACAAGAGAACATTAAAGAAAAATTATACATGAAGTATCACATACCTTCATAAATATATCAAGATCTTCATCAGGTTTTATCCCTGCAATCTTTTCCCTTCTTGCTAGTTCCATGAGCATATCTTCACAATTCAAATAAGTATTAAGAGAAGTATTAGCTGTCGAACTGCAAGATTTTTCATAGCTTACCATATTTGAACCCCACGCCTTGACAGCGGCCTGCAAAATCGAGAGTTTCTCTGACAGTTATTTCTGCAATATGTCGGTCCTGTTGACTAACATAAGCTGCTGTCCTCTGCGGAACAAACTCATTGAACCCATGCCCATTATATGTTATTCTCCCTGATTGCTGACCAAAGAATTAAAAACAGATAGTTAATATCAACAACGTTTTTGCAGTGAAGTGCAAAGTTTCGACTATTCAGTACCTGCAAATCACTTCCAAGGCGACCAGCAAGGGCTAGAAGAAGAGTTGTCTTTCCAGAGCTCGGGGGACCCAATAACAAAGTCAATCTACAAAAGAGCTCAGGATAGTGTAAAATTTGAAAATCGAAACATAATCAACAATCCATCTTCTACTTTTGTTAGAACTAGAAAGTTTACCTGGAAGGTCTTATAATTCCACTGACATTGTCTAAAATTGTCAACTTGCTTCTCTGACTGCTGTATATTTTCAGTTTCCTAAGAAGTGCCTGGCACAATGTATACAAACATCTAGTAACCATCAGAAGAACAAATGAAGAAAACACTTTTCCTTAGTTGATTAACAAAAAAAAAAAAAGTGTCGTACCAATCATTTGATAGATACAGAGTAAATACTACCCTACCTCCATCATATTGCACATGAAGTTGGGAATAGTCGGCAGAGCTCTGGTTCCAATGTGAACAAACGATTCTACAGTCAACTGTTGAAACCTAACCTCAATCTTTGGGAACTCTAAATCAACTCTGCGACCAAAAAAATTCAAAGAATGTAAACCAATTGTACGATCGCAGTAGTACCTTAATCATGAAAGTTACAAATTCACAAGCCAATCAAAAAGCAAAATCCAGCAGGAAAAGAAATTAGCAAGCATTTTAGTAAGAGTAACTATAGGATTAACGGCTCTCAAATTGACACGATCACAAACTTCAAAACGGTAGTAATTAGTGAAAAACAGCTCCATGAAGCAACAAAACGACATTCTAACCAATAATCACAGCACATTTCACACATTAGTTAATAAGAAGCAATTACCTCAAAATTCACAAGCCAATAACAAAACAAAATTCAGCAGGAACAAGAATTAGCTAGCATTATTAGTGACTGTAGGATTAATGTCTCTCAAATTGACACGATCACAAACTTCAAACAGCTCTATGAAGCAATAATCACAGCACATTTCACTTATTAGTTAATAAAAAGCAAAGCAGAGAAATAATCCAAAAGAATCTCACCATTATCCTTCCATTTTTTTTCTCCGAACACACACAAGAGCAGTAAATAAACACAAATGAAACAAAATTAGAAGAATTACGCATCAAAACGGCGTCGCACTCGTTGAAAAAACATCTCGGGATCATCATCAGCCGAACTGACCAATCGATCAATAAGAAGCTTTTGTTCTTGAACCTCAAGTTCACTAACATCAATCTCCTTAATATCTCCAACAATATTCTTGAAAATACCTCTACGAACACGCGAATACGTGGGTAACCTCTCAAGCGCTGCCCAACGTAACGCCTCTTCATCTTCTCCGTCTTCTCTAAACGAGGCGGTTCGAACAAACACATTATCCGCGGTGTTCCACATGGTGGAGGTGTGGAGGAAGATCTATAATAAGCTCCAAACAGAGAATGGAAATGAATGAAATGAATCAACCAAAAAATGAGAGAAACATTGGTGAATCTAGGAAGAAATGGTTTATTATCTGTGTGAGTTTGTGAGTGAAAGAAAAATATTGCCCTAGAAATGGGTAGTTGAGCTCTGCATTAATGGCTTCTTCTTGTTCTCTTTCTTTTAAGTCGTTGTTTGTTGAACTCTTTTCTCTCTAACCTCAAAGCAAGCAGAGAGGAAGAGAGAGCAGTGTGAGTGAGTTATGAGTAGGCTCATTTAATGGCCGCGGGAAGGATTAAAAAAAAAAAAAAAAGAAGAAGAAGAGATATGAATGAACCCCCCCACTCTCGCGCGTATAGAAATGCAATCCTACTCGCTCCCGTGGGTATATTAACGGTATTGGGGACCACTTGTTTGTAAGAAAATTATTTGGAAAACAAAATTGGAATATAACTTAATTTCATTTTCTTTTTAATTTTAGAATTTTAGAATTGGAATATAACCTAAGGAGAAATTACAAGAACCTTAAAAAAAAATTATATTTTACAAGTAACACTATTTTAGAAATTTGTTATCTTTATCGATATTTTAATTAAAAAAATTTACATTTTTTTTATATCCAAATTAATGATTCTCAAGGGCTTTCTCAGATCATAATCAAGATCTTTTCCAACTCTTTACTTAATTTTCTCTAGAAATCAAACTTTTCCAAAACTTAAAAATCACCGTACAATCGTAATCCATGCGAGAATTCTAAACCATTTAGAATCTTATATAATTATAAAAAGATAGATTGACATTAGATTTGGTAAACGTTTAGTAAACATGACAAAACTTTGAGAAAAATCAAACAGGTGGAGAACAAAACACTGAAAGACAAAATTAATTACAATTAATTTTTTTTACGAAGCGTGAATATTTTGTCAAATGTTTTATTTTTAACAATTTCTTTTTTTTTTTTTTTTTATTCAACTCTCGATAATCAATCTCGGCCGAATAGATCACCGAGAAACAATTTGATTGAATTAGTTATGTAAAATGAAAGGCATTTGAGGATTATTTTTCAAAATGTTCCAAAACCTAAGGCATATGGAGACAACTTCATTAAATAGTGAAAAGACGTTAGGGACCTTTAAAAGCGGTTGTTTCATTAAGCACTAGAATGGCGCGCGTGGGACTGAAACATGGTGGCCAATTGGCAAATATTTTGATTAAAACGGTTGAGAAATCGTGAAGTTACGGTTGTACCCCTTGGTAGAAAGGACGGGTAAATGTCCCATTTTTTGTTGCTTAGTAAAAAATGGAAAAAGTAGAAATTTGGAAAAGTAAAAAGTGGGTTTGGCTTTTAACCAAGCAAGGGTGACCCAAATTTTTTGACAATCTACCTTGTAATAGTAACACCACCCTATTATTTTTTTTTTGGTGCTTTCTTATTGTTAAAGTTAGTTGTTGATCCATCCAAGCGAATGTTCGAATCGACTTCAGTCGTTAGAGAATAAAAGTCAATTTTAGTTGGTCGGTCGGTTAGCTTAATTTTTTGAAATTTTTGATTGTTTTTTTCTAAATCAACACCGACCGACTTCTATTAGGTCAATCGACTTGATATTTCGGTCTATCATGCTTACTCTTAGAATTAATTGATGTAGTCTATTATAATCTCTTTGTATTCTTTCATTTATATGGTATTGTTTTTAATTTCGTTAAATAATATTTTATATTGAATAGGAGGATATCAAGAACTATGTGTACATCTTTAGTATGACCTTTCATTTTATGTGGTTGAAATTTAGATAGACTATGTTTGTATTCTAGAAAAGAAAAAAATGATTCGTAGTTCACAATGTGGTGGCTTAGCTCCTAATAATCATTTTGAATTTACATGTTTTACGATGACTGTTTGATAAATATTTCTTTAACGGGAATCAACAATGTGAAATTAGTTGTCTCGTTTTAAGAACGCATAAAAGATTTAGTTGAGCAAATTATGTGTTAGAAAAATAAGAGATATGGATGGTAATTTGATGGCATTTTGTTCAAGAAATCAAAATGCGAGATTTCTTTTATATATTCCTTTTACTTTGCCTAAGGTTGTATAAAACTAGGTCGGTCTTGATTTGAGATTGAGATTGATCATACGTTTTGTTCTTAAGGTCAAAACTTTAAATTCTCATGCATCATAGTTATTGTATTAAAGAAAAGAAATTTTTTTTAAATGTGTGATTTTCTTTGTGTTAAAAAACCAACGAGGAATTTGTTGAAGTAATTTCTTCGATATTTGATACGTGTCTTAATTTTTGTTTCTAAACTTCTTAGAAGAAAATTAATACGTAGTTAAGATCGTATTTAACTTGATGATCTTCTTTATTTTTTTAAAGCTACTAGTACATGTTGATTATTTTTGCTCAAAAGATTGCAAACTTACATATTTGAAGTTTTATTCAACTACAGGACTTTTTAAAAACAAATAAACTAAAAAATATTAATAAACAAGATTCGTATCATCAAACACAAATAACGCCAATAAATAAAATGAGTTATGCTCAACGATAATTGACATGTACTCATTTGTTACAGTATATTAAGTAATGACTTTATAACAATTCTTTTACCGCAACACCAATAAATAGTAATTTTGTTAACTACACATTAACCTAATATTTGTCAAAAAAAAAAAAAAAAAGAGATCGACATTGCTCTATTGATATACAATATGTGCTTATACGATCAAGTGGTTCGTAGTCAGAATATACTCAATCCTTTATCTTAATCAAAGAAAAAGAGTTAATATATTCACATAGTTAAGCGAATCATTGATTAACCTCGTAATTTATCACCCACTAATTTTGTAATTCTCGCCTTTTCTTTTTAAATTTATCCTAAAAAAACACCGGTAAATTTTCATTATCAACAAATTTTTACTATATTTTATAAATAATTTCGATTTTTTTGTTTTCTATTCGTAACATAATTCTCGTTTTCTTTTAACATACAAAAAGTTGAAAGATAAGATTTGAACTTTTGTTGAGTTAGTTGAGATTAATAATAATAATAATAAATGGTCGTTAAGTTAGAATAATGGTTGGCATAATAAATGTTATATATGATATGGTTTCTATGAAATATAGTGTGACAAAAAAGAAAGCTTTATAAAGTATAAATATATAATGAGAGTCAACATACAGCTAATAGTGAATAAGAGGTAAAATTGAATAGGGAACATAATTCGTGTCCATCATTTAATGTGTAGGATCAAACCCACATGGCATTCACTCCCTTTTGCTACATCTACTTTTTTTTCTTCTTTCTTTTGGTTTTGTTTTAATCAAATTGATAAAAGATTAAAATTTACAAATTTTGACTATGCACATCATCAATCTTATCATTAGGTTTTCATTTTGTACTAACGAAGGTTCTTAGAGCAACGGATTGAATTATGCATTCTGAGGAGTTTATTAGGTTGAAGTTAGGAAGTTCGTATTTGGAGTATGTAATTGTAAAGATGTAGTTTTTGTTTTTGGATAAATGTTCAAAAGAAGAAAGATGGGAATAATGAAATTATTGAAATTAGTATATAGTTGAGTTGTTAAAGTATTTCAAATTCCTCTTAAATTTATCTCGTGAAATAATATTTTATCTAATCTATCAAATTCAACTCTAAATTTAAATTTAAATTTATTTGGCCCTCGTGCACGAATTTCGTTGTCAACTCACAAATTCCAATAACGTATCGAAGTTGTGTCACATAATGATTTTGTTGATACTCTCAAGATTTGACAAATATCAAACCCTAAATGTCGTTTGAAATCATATCATTGACATTGCTAACATATAAACAAATACTATATAGATTTAATTTACAGAATATGTTTAATTATAAAAGAACTATTAAAAATAGTTACAAATATCACATAATTTTACTTTTTAAATGAGAAAGTTACTCTTACATTTATCATAAATAAAAAATTTATTCTTTTTAAATATTTTCAACAAGACTTTGATTAATGCAATGAGATCATTAAATATTTGACAACGTCATAAGAACAAAAAGTGCATTAATTCCATCCAAAATATTGAACATATAAGTATTAATTATAGTATTAATATAAATTTGATTATTAAAATAGATAAAATGTTTTATTTTTAGAATACATAAAATAGATACAATATTGATTGTTCAAAGTATATGAAGTGAGATTATATATATATATATATATATATATATACATTGATTGAATAAATAAATAAATAAATGGTGCTATCAATATATTTAATATATGATGGGAAGGTTTGTGAGGAAAAAGGGAAAAGTAAAGTGGGTGAGGAAGTTTATATTTAGTGGTTAGAGGCATTGAGAGATGGGGATGTGTTTGAATTTTCTATGCACAAAATTTCTACCATTTCTCTCTTTTGGATTATTTCTTCCCAAACTATGTTTGGTTTGTAGGTGAGAATATTAGTGCCACAATAAATATGGTATCACTTTAACCATATCTAAAAACAAAATTTAACAAAATTGTTAAAAATCGAAACTATTATTGATAGATATTGATGAACTTTTTTCAGTTCCTATTAATGTCGTTGATATATACAGATAGACTCTAATAGTAAAAGAATCTGAAATTTTGTTATATTTGATACATATTTTAGTTCATTTTGCTATATTTAAAAATGTCTCAAAATACTATTTTAGCTCGTTCTAGCTAGTTTGATAGTTTAATTCTTCAAAGTTATTATTATTTTTTTTTTAAATAAACAATTATACTAATTCTTAGAATAATCATAATTATAATAATTGTATTACTTTAATGATTTGTTTTCAAACATAGTAAAATATTATAGTCGATAAACCGTGATATTTTATTTGCAGCTATAATAACACAGATAAACACGTATAGTAATTGTTACAGTCACATATAATTTGATATTTCAGTATATTTATAAATATTTTCAATAGTTTTTTCGTTTAAAATTATATGTATATATATATTTGACCTAATAAAAGCTATAAATTAATTTTATATTGCAAAATGTCTTTTATGCCCCAATTGAATGAATGCTCCCTCAAAAGTGTTCCTAAAACTTTTCAATCTTTTCATAAAGAACAACAAAAGGTCCAAAAATGTTGGCACCCATCTATTATTGTTTGGGCACTTCATAGTTCATGATGATGACCTATGACTTAAAGGGTTGTGGTTCTTGGTTGAGATCTGTTCAAATTTTAATTTTAATTTTTTTTTAAAAAAAATAAAAAGCTTACATATAATTTTTGGGTTAAATAAAATATACCCAATATTTAGATTTTCTCATTTTAATTTTCAAAATTGCAAAGGTTTAAATTTAGTCATATACTTAAAAAATAGTTCTTTAAATTTAGTGATTTTTGACTTGTTAACGTCACTTTAGTCAAATTTTTATATCATTTTAAAATATGTTTTAAATTATTTTGTAATATACAAAATACATTAATTAAATATTAAGTTAATTTTAAGTAAATAGTGACACACTTACGAGTGATTTTGAACATCGACAAAAATGATTTCAACAATTTCAAAATCACAGTATATTATTAGTTTTAAATAAATTTTTTAATTGAAATTCGGTCGAACGCATTATGATAATTTTTGTGAAATTAAATACAATATAAATATGTTTTCAATTTAAGGAATCCGAACGATTAACTATAAGCTAACTTCGTACTAATCCTAATGTCTAAAAGACAATCTCAAACACATAAGAAATTCAAAGAAATTAGTCAGAAATCCTTATATTAAAATAATTGAGAAGTCAATGAGTTCAATCCATAGTGATCATCGACCTAACAATCAATTTTCTACAAGTTTTCTTCACACTCAAATGTTATATTGTAGGGTCAGGTGAGGTTGTCTCGTGAGATTAATCGAAGTGTGAGTAAGTTGACGTTGATTCGAACGTTTACAAATATACCAAAAAAAAGGAAAAAGAAAAACATTAAATGAAGATTGCATTTGTGAATGGTCAAAAACAATAGAAAAAGGTTTGTGTTTTAAGGAGACACACTTTAACAATCTCCATATATTGAAAAAGGACACAATCTCTATAATTGGTTAGGTTATAATTGACCTGCCCAAAATTAATTACTAACTTTTAATTGCAATCTTAACCTAAAGTTTGACAAAAGTTTGCCACCTTGAATTATGTAATTGGGAAATATATATCTACCAAAAATTGAAATGTCTCATATGTGTGTGTGTGTGTGTATATATATATATATTCTGTTAATGCTTTTCATCTACCTTCATTAAAAAGCATTTGGCTACCTATAATTTTGTTCATAATATCTACATCTTCTTTATTTAGCACCAAAAATTGGTTGAAAGAACTTTATATAGTAGTTGAATTAGATGTGTAATTCAGGTTGCTTAAAAAGATAGATATGGTTGGTGTGTGGAATTTCATGCATTCGTTGTCATCGTCACGTCTTCGTCTTGGAGGATTTAACATTAGTCTAGCTCACTTGTCCTAATTCGGTTTTGCTATTTTATCCAACACGTGTGGAAGATTCTTGCAATTTGATGCCTGAATCAATACATAGTATATAATTAGTTTAATGTGTGAGGTTAGAGTTCTCATTTATTAGAATTTACTTACTTTTTTTTTTCTTTAAGGTCGTTAAACGAGGCTAATTAAGAATACTCTTCCTCCGATAATTGATTGCGGTTAGGTGTAACTCTGACGATTGTCATGATAGTTTACGATGCTCAAGTTTGCAAAGCACCAAACTAAATGCATCTCGAATATTTTTCTATTGGTGCTATATTACCAGCTATGGTGTGGTTTTCTAAAAACACGAAACTTTAACTTTTTCCTTTTGCAATGCACACATTTTACTATGTCACATCTGTTGTTTCTCTTGAGCTTAAACATGCCAGTAAGTTGAGTATTATCTACGACAATTCTCAATGAATATTAAAAGCTAATAGATCAAAATGATACAAAACAACAATTGGATTTGAAGATTCGAAACTTTGTGTTATATATCATTTTTAAAAATTTTGTGACTTTAGAGAAACGAACACAATCAACATTTTGTAGATTTTTTAGGGTAATAGCTAATTATAAGTTCATGTAGTTGATGATTTTTTTTCTCTCTTTAACAAGGCTAATGATATTTGAAATTAACATGTAGACTAGAATTGCTATACAATTGAGGAATTAAATTAAATGTGACAAATTTTAATTACATAAATAGTTACTTCTATGAAAATATGAATGATGTTTTTTTTAAAAAAAAAAATGACAAAATCTATAAGAAAATTTTGGATTCTATCGATGATAGAAATTGATAAACTTCTATCACTGTTTATCAATGTCACTAATAGAAGTCTATCGATGTCTATTATTGATAGAATTTAAAATTTTGCTACATTTGATCAAATTTGCTATTTTTACGATTTCTCTTATTCTTTTGACCATGTTTAGATATATACACTCCAAATAAAAAATAAAATTAAAAAAAAATCTAAATCAAACCAAGTAGATTCCTAATTTGATTTTGAGTATAAAATTGGATGTCTTTAACTCGTATTTAAAGAAAACAAAAAAAATTATTAATTTGCATCGGTTTTCATTGTAAAAACTAATTTTAACTATTTTGAGATTAATTATTCGATCCTCTCATCTCCACGAGATTGTAAAAAAAGATATATATATATATATATATATATATATATATATATATATATATATATATATATATATATATATATATATATATATATCTCTAAATTTGTTAACGTAGGTTAATAAATTGTGTTTATATGGATTCGTATCTATTTCCTACTTAATATATATGTTGAGTAATTCAAAAAACACACTCGTAGCAAATATTTACTTTAATGTTTTCTTAAACAAAAAGTGTGTGGTCAAAATTGCAAATAACTCATTAAAGTGTAAAATAAAGATGATAATACTTTTTAAAATTTGAGGTGCAATGTATATTACTAATTAAAAGTCTGGAGGAAATATTAACGAGAGAAATTTTCACATATAGAAAAAATGTCAAACTATTTACATAAACGGTAAAAAAAAACACCGATAGATACGGATAGACATTGATAAACTATTTACATCAATCTCTATAACTAATAAATATCAATAGACTACTATCGACCTCTATCAATGATAAACTTCTATCATATTTTATTGTTGATAGAATATACATGTATCAATTTCTATCATCGGGAAACGTTGATAAATTAATAGACTTTCTTCAACATATCATTTAGATGAAAAAGAAAAAAAGAAAATCACTAAAAGAAAAACATAATTAGACTTAATTAGATGACAAAATTTATATCAAAAAATTCATAATCAAAAGAAATTACTTAATTTATACATTTTATCAGATTACAAAACAATCTCAGCAAAGTGAAACCACTTCTTTTTTCATTGTCAAAATAAAAGAATAAATAATCTTTCTTCTTTTGAGATTCACACATTACATATTAAATTACCTTATAAATCACTTTTCAAACGTCTAACAACACGATTCACAACGAAAATTCTAACTCAAAATCTAAATTGATGCATTTAGGAATGTTTAAAGTTTAATTAATAAACTTTTAAGTTAATCACTGTTATTTTAAATAAAATGTAGTAGATGTTATAAATTGTTATAAATTGATGTTATAAATCGTGTTTGATTCAAGAATTATGATAAATGGGGATTAGGGTAGATAACCCTTAAGTAATCTCATCTTATCCTCTCTCTTTTACTTTCTTACAACCTTACGTTACCCTACCCAATAACCCAATCCAAATTCTATTGTTGTTTTTTAAATTATTACAATCATAATCATTCCCCCAAACACATATTATTATAACATTACTATCATAATACTACCTTTCATATTCTTTCCCCCAAACACATATTACCATAACATTACCAATAATAACATTTTTCTCAAACACATGTTATCATAACATTAGGATTATCACAATCCTTTTCCCCCATAATTTTTTTCCTCCCCTAAACACACCCTTAAAGTTTAGGAGTATAGATTGACATTTCCTGACTTGTGTTTCTTTTTTAAAAGATGTTTCCTAACCTTTTAGCAGAGAGATAATACAATAATAATAATAAATTGAATAAAGATTTGGACGGTATTAATATGTACACTAATATTATTTAAAAACTACAAATATAGTCCTTGATAAACTTCGACCAAGATCATATTGTAAATATTGATCCACGTTATATAAGTGTCCGTGAAATTGTTTTTTAAATATTGCTATATATTTTATTATTATCTCTAATATGGAAAATAATAATACAAACTCTTTTTTTATTAAATCAAAGAAATTGAAGAAAGAAGAAAAAAGCAAGAACGGTAAGTGAAGTCGGAACAAATTACATCCAATATCTCTCCAAAGCCTAATTCTCCTCTTTCTCAATTCTTTTTTTAAATTTTCTAACAAAACACCGAAAGATAGAAATTTCAGATAGTTATGGAATCGATCGAAGATGGAACACACTAACTCAATCGCAGCAACAACAAACACATTCCAAGCAACACTCGCAAGTTAAATTCGAATCAGCAAAAACAGCTAACACACAGCGAATTATAAACTGATCAAATTATTCGAATCGATTCAGTACAAATCATAAACAAAAACGAATTAGAAAAATGGAAGAAAGAGATCGTCGTTCTTACAGAGCGTAGAGACAGACACAGCCTTTATCTTGATTGGCGTCTTTGAACATCGTATGTAATGTAAGAGAAATGCTGTTGTTTAGAGCGTGAAAAGGATTAAATGGAGGTTCGTTGAACAATTACTATGAGCGAAGAAGAAAAAGCTTAAACCCTATCCGTTTTCCCCTCTGTTTCTCTCTCTCTCTCTCCTTCTAAGTAAACATGTGATTGCTTCTCTTTTTAAATTTTAAAGCTGTAGATATATAAATTAAATTCAAAATATTAATTTATATAGTAATATTTTTTAAAAAAATTATAAATATAATAAAACCTATGTATACACCATATTACAAATATTATATCTATTATAAATAAGTTTTACTATATTTGTAATTTTTTAAATTTTACTGTATAGTTAATTATTATTTATAAAATTGTTAGATCAATATTTAAAATTCAGAGCGGGCATTTGCTTGAGTTGGTGCACAGTCTCGAAGTTGGTCGCACCTAACAAAGAAGAATAAGAAAAAGAAATCAAGGTGATTGTATAAATTAAAAGTAGGAACAAATTCACTATGGTCGTTGTTTAATCAATCTTCTAGAGAAAAATTTGTTAATCACCCTAGAAAATTTCTCTTTTCGATCCCAATTACAAGAGCACTCGTTCACCTATTCCATTGATTTTAATTAGATTTTTCTATTAAGCTTCGATGCTTACTAAGCTTTCGAGAGTCTATCGAGCAACTATGTCTAATAAAGTTTTTACACTTTCAACTTTATTTAATATTTAATAAATTCAAAAAAATAAAAATAAAATATTTAAACATGAATTAATTTATTAAGTATAAAATTGAATTTTATAGGTGAGAAGAATCAAAAGTATTTATAATTGTAAAAAACCAAAATGTCAAATATGCACAAACTTCAAAATTTATTGACAAGAACTTCATTTTATCATTTTCATAATTAATTAGTTTAAACAATTGAAAAGGTTTGTCCATTTTTTTTTTTTTTTTTTGTTCCTCTCCATCTTATTTTATCTATGATTTTCTTGGGTGGCAAAAATGGCAATAATTAGAATCTCTTTTAAAAAAAGTTGATGATCCTCAAGAAAACCTCTATAATCTAAAAATTTGCAATAACACCCTTTAAAATCGTTTAGAAATGTTTCTTTAAATTTCGAAATCGTGTTGACATATGAAAATTTAAAATATTTTTGAAAGAAATGAGAAAGTGTGAGGATGGAAAATGTGGGAGAAATGGTGAAGGAGGAAGAAAGCAATAATTGTACAATCTAATTGTCCTTTGGAAAAAAAGAGCCTCAGTTTCAAATGGCAGATAACACCTCAGAAATTGCCTCCCTTTTTCTTTTCCATTATCCTCTGTTTCATGGACTGCCCTACTTCCCTTGCTCTCACAATCACAGCCTTTTCTTTCATCTTACATATCATAGACCCCACACCTCTAGTCTTGCTTAAAACCATTCTTTTGGACATTTTAAAAGTAGCACTAAATATTAAAATCATTTATAAAATATAACAAAATTCGCTTTATAAATAATTTTGATATTTTGCTATCTTATAATAATTTCCTTTTTTTTTTTAATGCAAATGAAATACGGAGAAGAAAAAGTAAATTGAGACAAATATTGACAACATAAATAAAAAAATGGTATTTAGTGAAAAATCGAAGTTAAAAAAGTAAATATTAAAACAAAACTCAAATCAAATCTCAAAGTAAAATTATAATATTTAGAAACCTAAAAACTAAATTAAAAGCAAACTCAAAACTTAAAAAAACTAAAGCACCGTCTACTATCTATTTTGTATTTTGTTTCTATTTTTTACGTCCACCTCTAAATTCCTTCTTTTACAAAATACTTTTCTTTATCGATAGTTTAAAAATCAAGCCAAAATTTAAAAACTAAAAGAATAGCTTTAACTTGTTTTAGTTTTTAAAATTTAGTTAAGAATTCAACCCAATGCAAAATGTAAAAAAAAAAATGAAAAATAAACTAAAAAGAATATTTTTCCCAAAAAGAAATCACTTACATTGCGAACGTTGATTCGGTCCACCATCCTCTATCATCCTCCGCCCTACAATTAAAGAACATAACCAATACATATAGAGAGCAAAATTTACATTTTATTATATAATTTTGGAGATCCAAAAACAGGGTTAAAAGGCAAAGGACAGAAAATGCATTCTCCGGCTCCATCACCATCTCAAAGAAATGAGGATTCACCAATCACCATCCTGTTTGGAATTCAAGAGAAGAAAGACATTGAATTTTCAGAAGAACAAACAAGCTCAAAGCTGAAGGCTTCATCGATACGCTGCCAGTGCCAAGGGAACTCAAAAGCACATAATCCCATCACGAATGAGATGGAAAAAAGAAAAAGAAAAAAAACAGTGAAGAAACACACTGTTTAATAAAGGATACAGATTTCCTCAAATTTATGGCAATAACAACCAAATAGGCTGCTGCTGCTTTTTACCCACACACCTGTACAGAAAGTTTCATCAGGACCTGATCATATCCATCGTCTCTAACTTGTTTGTCGCATCTCGATGAGACGGATGTGACGCTTTTTTCGCAGTCGAATCAAAGAAACTAGATGATCCGGTGTACTTGTTTTGTTGGCTCAGATCTTCCAATTCTAAGTGGCTAGCCAGCAACTGCACATGTTGCTGGTTCTACCAGAAATGAGATGTTAGGAGATATAGGCTGTGGTCTTGCAGCATTCTCGAGCCGCTCCCATGTCAATCTCCTCTTCTCTGCCGCTGCAACTGACCTTGACTGTTCCTCCTTCAAGTCAACCTGGCAAGCAAGCACGAGTTCCTCGTCCATCTCGTGAACCAACTTCTTCACATTTAAAGTTAGATTTAGTACGGCATTGTTCCAATGCTTTTGTGTATTTCGTTCAAGAGCTGGGATGATAATAGGTATGATTGCTTGCCGGTTGTGACCGATAAGATTGATGATGTGTTCATTGTTCCAAAGCAAGTGAGCTTTCTCTGCCACCTAAAAGAATTGGAAAAGTAAACAAATGTATCAACCAACCAACCAAAACTCAACTAAAAACACACACTAGGTTTAGGGACTTGGAAAGAATCCTAATTCTTCATAATTATCAAGGAATAAATGCATTTGAAGCTGTACCATGCTTTGTAAAATATGCATATACACAATGACACAAGAAAAACCAAAATCTAGTAAAATGCAGTAAAGTAGAAGAAAACAGCAATCAAAATCAGACCCTTAGAATCCAGGAAGCAAGTAATCATAGATAGCTCGAAGAGGCAAATATACCTGGTAATGAGAGCTATTCAAGCAATATCCGATTCGCCGAAAGAGAGGGACCATGATCTTCTGGAACTCAACCATGCTGATCATTTCCAAAATCTCTTCTGTTTCACTTAAAAACATCAGCTCTTTCTGGCTATTTGTTAAAGGCCAATATCTTAAAAGTCCCTTTATAACTGTACTGGCCAACTTAGGATCCTTATCTATAAACTGTACAATACAATACGTTAACTGCTGATGATAAATTCCGACTGATTTTGGTTTGTGAAGAGGAATTAGCACTCTCCATAAAAATGTCTTGTGTTCCTCCTTCAATGGCAATGCAAACCCGGTAATCACACTACCAAAAATTTCCAACAGCTCTGCAATTCCATTATGCCGCTCCGTCTCGAAAACAAAACGATACATGACATTGCTAATAGCCTTCCTGATGAAAGGCCTGTGTATCATGAACTTTCCGTAGACACGGTGAAGGATCGTTTTCAAGCAATCTCTTTCTCTTGGGTCATCGGAATCAAAGAGGTCGAGCAATCTCAGGATGAAAGAATGATCAAGATACTTTTTGGCCACTTTTGCATCTAGGGA
Organism: Cucumis melo; assembly: GCF_025177605.1. Classification (NCBI taxonomy): domain Eukaryota; kingdom Viridiplantae; phylum Streptophyta; class Magnoliopsida; order Cucurbitales; family Cucurbitaceae; genus Cucumis; species Cucumis melo. The sequence continues at coordinate 29,344,015 of NC_066861.1, forward strand.
ATTGCTACTGACAAAATGAAGCAGTAGATCATATACATTTTGCAAATGTGACCAAGCTGGGTCAAATATTGGTTCTTCATCCTCTGTTTCTCCACCAGTTGAAGTTGAACGAGATTTGGGTGGGAACACGCGAAAAAGATTAGCAGCACACAACTTACATACTGATGAAATTGCTGTCTCAGTGAACTTTGCAGATCCAGATGTGACAAAATCAACAACATCTATCAACATTTGACGTTTAAGATCCTGCTTCTCCATATCATTCAAATCAAAAACCTCACAGCAATAATTCAATTTACTGACAAACAAGTTCTGCTTCTGCGGATTCGGAACATCTTTAAATGACAAATGGGGATCCACTGCTTCTGCTGCAATACTTGCAGGGAAAACTGCTGAAGAAACACGTTTCACAACATTTAATTTACTCGAGAAGGCACTCCCTACATTTGTACACTGGAATACATGTCCCAGACGAGAAGTATTGTTGCCAGATTCATTTGTTGCAGAATCCACCGTCTCCGACTTCTGCAACTTCTTAGGAAGTTTGCTCAGTATTTGCTTAAGCATGGTGAGATGCTTTACGATCTGGAAGACGAGCACTAGGAATCGAAGTGATTGGATGAATTCAGAACATGGTATGTGAACAAGCTCTTTTCTGCCTAACAATGTTTCCTAGCTTCCACAAGACATTAGAAACTCCTCTTCAGCAAACTTGCTGGCGTATCTGCAGTCACAACTTCATTCTTTAGAAACGCGCATTCGGTATTTTGCATTCAAGACCATAATTATAAGCCTGGCATCAATTAATCAAAGCTTAAAATTGTGAACACCGGAAGTGAAATCAGATAAGACAACTCATATAACTTTGAATTCTTAACTTAAAAAAAGAAGCTCCGATTTGAAACATCTATAACGGACGAAATTGATGAAAGTAAATGTGAAAAAGAGAAAGAAGAAGAAATAAAAAGAATGAGTTGAAAAGAAAAAAGGAGAAAAGGGAAGGAAAGGGAATAGTTTCATGCTCCAACGGCATTCTATACAAAAACTTCCATCGAAAAACCTTGTAGTGTAGAAGTATATCTCTTAAAGCAAAATCATTACAAGCTGAAGCTCATTTTAGCAGGCTTGTGCAGGTCCAAAAGCAAAATAAGTACACTGAAGCTTCAGGAAAGGGCAGATTCATGAATTAACAAAGAAATTTCTGTTAGAATTCACAAAAAGCCAAACAAACAAGTCTTCCAGAGACAACACAAGGCATTTTCCAAGTTAAGATCGAGATGCATTTGCCCCGAAACCCCATCCCTAACCTCCAAAAACAACAACAACAATAAACGCCTATTTTCATCAAGTACAAGCATATGGCAACAGGAAATCCAGATTTAAAGCCAGAAAACAACTCCAAAGCCGGAAACATAAATCAAAACAGCAAATTGAACCATAGATCTGGAGGAAGAAAACTACCAAACATAGCAGAATTAGAAGGAGAAGTACAAAATCAAAGCACATTACAAACACATAAAACAAACAACATCCTCCGATCATCACCTTCATAAAAAAAAAAAAAAAAAAAGTAAATAACAAGCAAGCTCTTACAATTACAATTTCAAAACGAAGCTCAGTTCAGTTCAACAATGTACGAAACAAACAAAAACAGAAATTCAATGAGAAAGAAACCTGGAACATGAAGTGAGCTGATGCAAGAGAAGGAGGGAAAAGAAATTAAAGGTTGAAGTTCAAAAACCTAGAAAGAAAGAGAAGAAGAAGAAGAAGAGGAAGAGGCATGATATTGAGTAAGAAAAGAAAGTGAGTAGTTGAAGTTGAAGTTGAAGTGGGAGAGAAGATCAGAATCAGCTATGGATGTGATGAATCGAGAAGAAAATTGTGTTGATGATAAGAATCGATCTGAATCTGATCTCTCTCCTTTTTCAACAATGAAATGAAACTCCATGAAAATGTTGGGAAGAAGAACACAACTCTCCTCCTCGAATCAAGAGAATAACTTGTATGGCATTTTCTGCCCTTTTCCCCACCCAAGGAAAAAAAAATTTAAATAAAACTATAAATTAAAATTGAAGGTACCACTTCGCCAGTCATCACTATAGAAGTTAGAGAAAATTAAATAAAATACACATAAAAATGAAAATTCTAAATTATATATATATATATATATATATAAATGATTTCTAAATATTGCTCTTTCTTTCTCTACGTTTACAATTTTACTTTTGAAATTGTTCGATCCAAATTCAACAAAATTCTTAAAGATTGAGTTCGCTCGTATAAGAGATTGAGGTAATCATCGAGTCTAACTGGCTTATTTGATATTGTCATTAAGGTATACGACTAGCTCAAGTTGAACGATAGATAGATAAATATATAAATAGTCAAGTTTTAACCAACGTATAATTAAGCGATTAATTTGTGTTTTAATTCTATTAAATACTTGACTCCATTGGTTTTTAGACATTGACGTGGGTTTGACATAATGTTGTGTCGATGAGATGTCTTCCGAAGGTCAACTCGAGTAAGGAATTGACTTGGAGAGAATCATATATCAAGATGGAAAGTAAACGTCATAGTAATTCGAACACGTAAAATTCATACATCAGTGCTCTCATCTTACCTTCTAATAATTTTCTACCTCGAGAATAATTTTCAAACGTTTAGAATATAATTTAAAATATAGCAAATAATAATAAATAAAGAAAAGAAAAGAGATACTAAAATGGATAACCCTTAGTGAGGAAATTGAAGTCGGAATATTCTCCAACTATGTTAGTTGAGTTGGATTAATTTAAATCAATATTGGAATTTTCCTCCATCCATATAAATACTAAAATAGTTATTTTACTAATAAAAATAATAGTTAGCTTTGAGCTAGTTTTGGCTATTTATTATTAGGAGTGATCATGATCGATCGAAGAATCGAGCTGACCAATTAAACCCAATCTAATTGAAAGTAGTCGGTCAGAGAGATAAGAGAAGGTTCAATCGATGTCTATTTGAGAAAATCCAAACCGACAACATATTTTTTAGGAAAATCAAATGATTAAGCCGAACTAAACCGATCGATCTGTCGATCGACGCACTTTTATGATAGGGTCGGTTTGAACATTTACTAAAGTCGATCATAGTTTGTTTGGTTGGAACCAACTAGTCCGATACTTACCCCAATCTATTACTACCATAATATTTGTAATTGTTTTGCTATTTTATAGTAATATTCTATATATCGCAAATTGGTTCTTATAATTAAAAATTAAAAGAAAAAAAGTTAGAACACCTCACGGATGTTTTTTACGAGAAAATATCAAAGATATTATTACTATAGAATGACTAAGTTCTAAATGTCCCTAAATTAGAAAGACCCATTGTGTTCTAATTTATTTTTAGTACCTAATCTCAATTCTCACACTCTCAAAAAAAGAGGAGTTGGAATTGGATTCTCATGATTTTATCATTATCCCGATGCATTCTTTGGATTTGTTTTTTAAAATTCTTCTGTCCTTTTTGTGTTCTTGAAATTCAAACTTTAGTTTCAAATTCAAAATCAAAACTTTCTCTTTATAACCAACCTTTTCTTTATCATTTCCAATCTATATTCTTCAAACATAAAACAAAATTCACATTACAAATGAAAAAATATTTTACCTTTTAAACTTTCAAACGTATTGATACGTATTTGTTCAAGGTTAATTTTAATACAATCTATTGTTAAATTTCTCCCAAACTATGAGTACGAAAGTCAAAGTAATAGTAAAGATATATTGACTTATCGTATTTGTTTGGAATAATTAAATTTCAAATAACATTTTTCCTATTTTAAGAAATCATTTTAATGATAAAGATTAAAAATAGTTGTTTTGGTTTTTATTTATGCTTTGATTTTCTTTTTATATAAATATTAAGATAATAATTAAATATTTTATATTTAAAAGATCTTATTTTATTTTTATTTACTTGCTACTATTGATGTCTTAAAAAATTAAATCAAGTTTTAAAAATTAAAGGAAAAAAATTAGTTTTAGAAAATGTAATTAGATTATCGATGTATTAATGTTTATCGATGGTAGCTTATGAAATTTTGTAATACTTTATAATTATATATTTTGATTCATCTTATTAAGTTAGAAAATAAACTTTCTTTTTAAATTTGATCCCGAGTTAGTGAATTTCTTTATCGAAAATCAAAAGAAAACTATTTATAATTTTCACTAATCTTGGTACACTTTTTCGAGTCATTAGATATATATTGAAAATCAAGAAAAAGAAATTACATGGTCAAAATGATAAATAAAAACAAAAACAAAAAATCATAAAAATTAATTTAAATAAATTATATAATCTAAAATTTAGTTAAAATGTTATATAAATTAGAAGATTGAATCTAATTCAAAATTAAATCTGAAAATAATAAAAAGAAAATCTTCTTTTGCTAATTATAATTATTTACTATCCCATTTTCTTTTACTTTCTTTCACTCCAAATATAATAAAAATATCATCCATGAAATGTAATCATCCTTCAATGAACACAATCATAAACACACAGCACCATATATAATTTTTGTTCATAACTACTTGATCAATTCAAAAGCATCTTAGAAAGTTAATTGGAGATTTATCAAATAAATAAATAAATAAAAGAGTTAATTAGTGGGGCAATTCTTAATTAATTAATTATAAAATAATATTTAAAATTAAATCAAAGAAGAGAACAAAAAAGTTAAACAAGATGTGTTATATACTAATTAATTCAATGATAATTAATGGGATTAATAATGGTTTTAATTAGTTATAATTACAAGCATGGTTAAAACCCAACAAAGGTGATTTCAAAGTCAATTTTGATTCAAAAGTAGCTTTCATTTTGTTCTACTTTTTCCCCATATTTTTGCTTTTAAGTGATTTTTGCTCTTTTGGATTAGGGTTAGGGTTTGATTTTTGAAAATTGAAAGTGATGCTTTGAACTAAACTAGAGAGAGGGATATTACTTGATTTTTCTTTCTTTTTTTCTTTTTTGTTAATTTCTCTAACTATGCTTTATTTAATTAAAACCATAAAAATAGGAACTTTGAAGGAAAAAGTGTGTGAAAAGTTTTTTTTTTTTTGGGTAATTTATTACTAGAAAGGTTAAATTATACCTTTCATTTCATTGATGTACTTTTACATTATTTGTCTAATTTCATAATTGGTAGCACTTCTAAAATTTTCATTTTTGTTTTTGTTTTTATCTCTCATCTTACCTTTCTTTTTCTCTTTTCCTAGTAAACACATTTAATTGATATATAATGAAAAATTGTTCTACATATTTTACAATTTAGATAGACGTTGATCTATCAGTGATAGAAATTAATAGAAATCTACTACTGATAGACGTACATTGATGAAAGTCTATCTACGTCTGTCAATGATATAAACTAATAAAAGTCTATCAATAATAAGACTTGTTATTATTAATAAACAATTTTATTGATATCTTTTGTATCAATGATTTTTTTTTATTTGTTAATTCAACATGTGTTTGACATCGTTTTTTTAAGTAGCAATATTCAACCGACATTAAAAGTCTTTTTTTTTCTTTTGTAATAGTGTCAACTTTTATTGTTTAAATATTTGTAGTATTTCTATTTCACATAAATAACTAATTATATAGATTAATTAATTGGATATAAAATTAATTTATTTAGAACAACATGAATTGACGTAAAACATATTTGAAAAGAAAAACTAACGTATTAGGTATTGTTTTTAAAATAGCACAAAAGAAAATGATTCATATGTATGACTTTAGTAAGTCAACTTTATTATAAAGTATAACATTACGTTCAATTAATAAGTTTATGTTTTAGACTTTAATTATTATCTAATATTCAACGTGAACTTAATTCAGTTCACACTAACTTAAAAGATAAAAAAGTTTTGGATTCAAATCCTCACTCGAAATTGTACTAATTAGAAAAGATATTATCTAATAGATTTTTAATAAAATTTAAAATTTATATTTAATAGATCCTTAAACTTTATAAAATATCATAACGATGGTTATTAAACTTTTAATTTTATATCTAATAGATATTTATATTTTTCAATCGTGTGTTTAATATATGTTATTTTTCTTTTTTATAAAAAAATGTTATAAAAATTCAATCGAAGAGTTTAATTTTATATCTACTTGATTAAATAAAACTTAGTAAACACACAAAATTGAAAATTAAAAGACCACATTTAAAGATTTTTAAAATTTAAGAACATGTTAGACATAAAGAATTAATAATTAATTGTATAGCTACATTTTTAAAGAACAACATATATAATAAAATAAATCAGTGATAAACTTCATCTATGATAAATTTTCATTTTATCACTAAGGGTCCGTTTTGATTGACTTAAGAAAAAATATATTTGAAAAAAAATAAAGCTCTTCGAAAGTTAATTTAAGGGCTCGTCAAATACTCTATTTTTCTTTTCAAAATGATTTATTTTTAAAATTAAATACTTCGAGAATATAATTTAAACAAATTGTAAAACTCCTATCAACGATGTAATCAATCAAAGACATACTCTCAAAATTAGGTCTAAATTTTATTATATCTACGAATCTTTTACGTTATAACTATTATTTTAGTCATGATTTGTATATTTGTAACTGTCAAATTAAAAGTTTAAAGAGTCGAGAAACTAAATAAATATAAATTAAAAAAATTAGTTCGCTAAACATATGATTTAGCAATAACTCATATTATAAGTAAATATATTTGAATCATTACCTCTGTCCTTTGTGATGTTAAAAAAATCCCATACATAGAAATTCAAAAAGAATCACAACATCGAGTGATCTCTAAACTTCTCTACATTCCCAAGGAACATTGTATCATTTTACATTAAGATCTAAAAGTATATAAAATTTAGCACACACACACATGTATACTTTATAATAATAGAAATTCTTCGAGCCAACTATATATAATAACATATGCTCTTAGTATTAAAAAAATACATAGAGTTTAATTAATTACTATATTTCACTTTTATAGGCTAAAAGCTCCACCAAAAAATATCTCATTATTAATATAAAATGGTTGGACTTTAGGTCTCATATATTAATTTATATATATATACATAGAGATATATAGATATAATAAAGAAAACTATATGATCCTATAGGTGAAGAGTCTCAAACAAAGGTTGGTAGCGCCTAACTAAGACAAAAAGCAACATGGCTACCCAAATTAATTAAAGGCACACACACTATACTTTTATCTTTTCCATTAATGAAATTTGAACAAACCGAAGACGTTTGGGTTTGTTCGAATGTTAGGTTATGTGAATAAATGTGATGTCGAAGTAATTTTATGTTAGAGCATCTCTTTCATTTCACTCATTTTTAGTTGTTAAGATGTTTTTGTCTATCATGTCATTTGATCTTAATTATCTATGGAAAGGTAACCAACCTTTTTTTTTCTTCGGAAGTCTGTATATATATATATATATATATATATATATATATATATATATATATATATATATATATATATATATATATATATATATCCATATGTTTATTTGCATGCTCGTTGACCCCAATGCATCTTATCAATTCTTTTCCTTTTTTTTTTTTTTGGAATGTGACTACGTACATCTAAACAACGAACATCTTTTCAATCGTTTGAATTTCGTCCTTAGCTTTAAGATTATAAAAAAGAATAAGTCTTATCCACATTTTTTTTAACGATAAATCATGTGACTCGAAAGAGGGTGAAAATGAAGCGGAAACTTCTAAGGAACATACTCAAACCAACAAGAGTGAATGACCATATCCCTCTTTGTGTTTTCTTGACATAGTGCCCCCCCAAACATTATTTCTTTATTTTTCATTTGGGTCCACCATCTTTTTTTCCTTTTCAATCACCTACCCATCAAAATGGCAATGGAATAAACCAATACCAATACCACACTAAAATTTCCATATCAAAACCCAACATAACATGAAAAGAGTAGGGTAAAAGAACAAATTTTTGTATTTGAAAAATGTGATGATATTTCCTCTTTAAGACATTCAATATACTAGTAGGACCTCGATGAGTTGTTTATCATGGAAACGAAATAAGTGGTAGTTCATCAATGAGATTCTACTCTCTTCTTTTTAGTGATCGATAACTATACTTACCTAATTTTATATACGTATTGTGCAAATGATATTACATACTTTGCATTCAAATATCGATCTATTTTCAAGAATATTTTTATACATCAATACAATATAGTATCTTTTTTTTTTTAATAATTTGAAATTATAAGTAATAAATCATGGAATTTATGAAACATGTCAATGCATGCAAACTCTTAAAGACAAAATAATGATAATAATATTTGAGTTATTACATCTCAACCACTAACAATTATAAAGTTTGGAATCCGACAATCAATAACTTCCAAACATTAAATTCACACTCTTGATTATGATTTAATACTTTGAATTCTTTTGTTTTATGAGGGAAATTAAAGTCTCTATTGTACTTTATTTATTTATTAGTTAGTGAAAATTTGCATCTTTAATTACTTTTACAAGAAGTCAAAATCACTTCGTGAATTGAGATATATATCTTCAAGATTGAATCAAGACTATACTAATATTTTTTCATTTAATTTTTTTTAATTATAATAGATAGCAATTTTTAGAATAATCATTAAGTATGTAGCAATATTTTTAAAAAATTGCTAATAGAGCAAAATCTATCGATGATAGACTTCAATCGTTGACAGACTATTATGGTTTATCAATGATAGATCAACATTTGATACATGGTCTATCAGTGATCGAATCATATCATTGATGGATTTTGATAGATTTTGCTATATTTGCAATTTTTTTAAAATGTTACTATATATTTAATTATTTTGAATATAATTGCTACATTTGCAACTATTCCTAAATTTTTGTCTTTTTCTTCTTATAAAAGTTTGTGTTTTTTTTCTACCATCTCTATTTTGATATAAATTTAAATTTATTAATTAACGAAAAATATTTGAATTGGTATATATCTTTATTTCGTATAACCATAAATTAACGCGTGACATGCTCTTAGAATAAAAAATTCTTAAAATCGAAGAATAAATATCTTCTTATGTTTTAATTTTCATGATAATACATTTAATAAATATTCCCATGTTGTAATTCATGCGAAAACTTTAAGAGCTCAATTTTTACATCGAAAAGTTCATAATTACGATAGTAAGCACTAAATACTAACATAGTTTAAGAATAAATTTTAGGATTTTTCTAAAAATAGAAAAAAAATTGACAAACTACTAAAACACAAAAAATCATTACACTTGATTTTCCCACGAAATACAAATATTTTGTTAAACGTTTTATGTTTGACAATTTACCTAATTTTCATTTGTTTTTATAATAAAGTAAACTAAACTATTTACAAATATAACAAAAATTAAAAAAATAATAAACTAGACCTCTCTATTTATCGTTTCATATCTCAAATTTTATTACATTTGTAAATATATGAAAGAATCCGAGAAAAGAGCGGGAAGGAAAGAACAAGTGGAGGGTGTAAACGTGGCAAATTGTGATTGGAGGAATGTGAGTTATTAGCACTGAAAGCAAAATAAGAGAGAGAGAGAGAAAGTGATGTGGGTCCCACCAGAAGCCCAAGTGAGTTTACTGCAAAAGCAGTTAAGTTGTAAGAAGCAGTGAGGTGAAGCACACGGTTTTCCATAGACTTTGTATGGTTTCACTATTAACTTACCATCTTTATGTTGGCCACTTATCAAATATTCTCATTTCTCACGTTTTCTATAAACATGATAGATCGAAAAACTAAATCAATCGAATTGAAGGTAGTCAATAAGGGATAGAAATGGTTAATTGGTCTGTGTCGATTTAAGAAAAATCCAAATCAACACAACGTTTTAAAAATTTTTAGAGGCTTTAAATTGACTCTATTCGGTTTGATTATAAAAAAATCGACTATTGTCGATTGATGATCGCCTATACTTTTTTTTTTCTTTAACTTATTTTATATAAATATAAAATAATAAAACTTACTAAGTCTAGTCCTTCGGCTTTCTACAATTATTGCATAGTTTAGAGGTTTGTATCGATAAAAATCATGAATGGTTTGTACCAATTTAATTAAACTCTAAAATTTTGTAAGTATGTTAATTTATACTCTCTTTTAGATTTTGTTCAATCATTAACGTCAAACTTATAATTTGAGTCAATTTATCTCAAATTATATATCGTTAAAATTATTTACGTCAATTGTCTTGTCAATTTATGTAAACAATGTCATGTACATTTTTCAATTTTTCGACATCAATCATCCTTTCACGTCAATCTACATCTGTTTGAAATGAAGAAAAGTCTTCAAATGTACGTGTCTAAGTAAATTCCAACAGTAAAAAAAAATTACATGAGGAAAAAAGCAAGAGATAGTAGCAAGTATTGCATACATTGATCCATCATTTATGGACGACGTCTATCACTAATGGATTTTGCTATATTTGAATTTTTTTAAAACGTTACTATATTGATTTATAAAATTGCTAGCGATCGTACTTGAAAAAGAAAAGAAATCAGAGGACAATGAAGCCCTAGGATTCCATTGGTTTTAGAACAAATTTTTAATGCAATGTACAATCTTAATTTGACCATTTTGCTTTTACAAAGTTGTTTTGAATTTTACACAAATAAATTTTTCTAAATAATAATAAATAAATAAAGATGTTCTTACTGCAATGTTGTCCTTTCTTTTTTTTTTTTTTTTTAATTTTCCTTTTAATTGATAAGGACTTATATACATTTCCCATTCCCAGATTATTTATGGTCAAAAAAGAGAGATTCAATTGACATTTCATCATCAACAGTCAATTTTTATAATTTTATTGGGGGCTTGTAGCTAAATTAACAAAGACAACTCCACTTTTCCCATTTTGCACTTTATATTTTAATTTAGAAAAAAGTACTTCCAAAACCATCATGTGATGGGCCATTTAGATCTCATTTCTATCTTCATATCATAATTTCATTTAAATACATATTTTTAATAATATTTAAATTTTTAATTGAAAACACACATATTTAAAGAAGAAGAATATAAAAGCTCATACATATTTGTAAAAGTAAGTCTTAATGTAATTAACTATAACATATTTGAACTATTGGTATGCTATATATTCAATTATTATCCCTAATATCGATATCCATTATAATTGTCTTTTACAAAACTAACATAGAGTATCTAAACAGTCTCAAAGATGTGTAGATATTTGCTACTTTTATTAAGGTTTGTATCAATTATTTTAGAAATAAATTCTTGTTAGGAAATGAAAATAGAGATAAGAATAAAAAAAGGTTTTTATTTTTATTTTTTTTGAAGAAAATGGAGCTAATGCATTCAAACTCATCCAATCTGACTAATAGCTTCCTAGTTCACACTGAGCAGCAGATGGGCAGTTTCATTTCTTGCCTTTTTGCACATGGAGATACACTTTTGATGTTTCTCATTATTGGTCCCTTCTTTACATTATGCATTATTTTATAAATAAATATGTAAACAATTTAGTATATTTTTAGTTGGGCCTCAATATTATAATAGTAAGTTTCAAATACTTGGGTTTCTAAAAACAGGTGGTCACATAAGAGACCTCAACTATCTAGACTCCAACCAAGGAAGCTGAGGTAAATAATTTTTTTCTTTGTATGGATGACCCAATGATCAAACTCTAAAAAAAACCAATGAAAATTAAATCGATGTCCAACGATAAGGATCTACTATAATATCATCACACCCTAAGGACGCCTACGACCTTGATTGGTCAACTAGTGATTTAAAAGAACATCGCATCAAAACTTCGAGAATTCATCGAGATGTCAATTTTGATTGATTTTTAAATCTAGGTCATACGCATAAGAATTGTCTTTCCGATCACTTCCGTAGTTAAAAAATTGAAGAAATTCTACTTTGCACACTTATTTTATTATATAACATTTAGTGTCGCATTTAGGTAAAAAATGGGACTATGGAGGCTATTATTATTTAATTAAGCAAACTTGATCTCCACTTTTTGTTGGATAACTATTTTTGAGTTTTCCCCCAATAATAATAATGACGACAAATTACATTTTTATTCTATTAAAAGACTCCAATTATAAAGCCACCTTTTAATTTAAGAAATATATATATATATATATATATATATATAGATGTTTTTTAAACAAAACTTTATAATATTAAAGAAAAGAATTAATAGAGAACTTCATCAATCTCAATGACCAAAAATCATAATGTCCAATTCTTGAATCTACGATTCAATTAATTAAGATCCATTTATCTATTTTGTCAAGTCGAAGAATTCTTTTATAAGGGCACCAAAATTGCAATATCAAATTTCAAGTAATAATATAAAAACAACCACTTCACTCATCCAGCTTTAACCTACTGAGATGGGCATAAATTTTGTGTAATAATTGAGCTTAGCAATTGCCATCAAATCAAAACAAATAATAACTGTGACCCAGCTAGCATTAAAAAGAGCCATTAAAAGACTAATAAATGCCACTTTTTAGTTTTTACCAAATTCCACTACCACAAAGTAAAATAATTCTGGGAAGAAAATCTAGACACCCCATCTTTTTCCACATATAAAAAAATTGGATAATTCTTCAAGGTAGAGGAATAAGAATTCCAGTCAGTTTTATATTTTTACTTTTAATAAATCCTAGATTTAATCTCCAAATTTAAGTTTTACTGATTCATTAAATAATAATAATAATAATACTAATAATTGAAATATAGTACATGAATATATTTTCAAAATTGAGAGTCTAGAGACAAAAATGGTAATTTAACATTTCTTTATCATTTTCTTGAACTCCCAAAAATCCCTAACAGAAGTCAGAAACAGCAAAAAAACATACAAGTAACACCCCAGGATTTTGTTTTTTCTTTTTCTTTTTCCAACCAATTTCAAAACAAGTCGTGAATATTTTCCAAGAGTGCAGAACAGCAACAATTGGAGGTCGAAAAAATGGAAAAAATTTCCTCTTTTTTTCCAGTTCCAAACAAGAATTAAAGAAAATGCAAGAAAATATACACAAAAATATTTTCGAACCTGCTGTGAGACAATCAGCCAGCGGTGGGTACACATTGATTGCATAGCAACCGACCAGGCTGAGCAAGATAAACACATTATATAGTAGCCTTCTGGGGACAAGAGGGAAAAAAATAATAGATAAGAGATAATTACAATGAAATTAAAACCTTTTTTTTTTCTTTTTCTTTTTCTGTTTATAGTAGAGAAGGAATGAGGAAAAACCATATTTATAGACATATATCTGAGGATTTAAAGCAGAATTTGGTGCAAACCATGGATGCAGCAGGAACACTCGTCCGAGAGGTCTACTGTTGGCAGCTTAAATTCCTTGATCAGCTGAAATATGATCCAGGATCATAAAATTGTTGCCCAATTTGGGTCTCCACTCTGTTCTTCCTCTCACAATCTCAGCCCCATTCTCGAACCGAAGTAAGTGATTGCAGTCAACATCGCCAGAAGTTGCTAAAGTTCCAACGTCTGTGCCAGTGACCGCAGTGAGTGACTGCACGACACTGTCCCTCCCACATTCTCTCCGATACTCCAAATTGATGGAAGAAAGCTCATGACTCTCTAATATCGGTGGCGGGGCACTCTATTGATGAGCATAATTTACCGATCAAAGAGAGGAAACCAAGCTTTAGAAGAACGGTTACCGTGTAAATGTAAATTTTTGGAGAAATGTACTAGATAAGAAAATTTTGGAAGACAATGATAAGAAAAGTTAGATTTATCTACCTCAAGAATCCAGCCAATGTACTTCACATTATTCACATGCTGGTTGACATCTAAATCACTCCATTTAGGCTGCAGTACAGAAATGTAGGTGCCATGAGATCAATTTCTATGTAGAAAAGTATCGTGAAAGTTATACTATCGAACCAACTTCCAAATGAAACACAAAAACACCAGTGCAAATTTCCTTTTCTCAAGCAACATTTTAGCTAAATGAAACAACTTACAGTCAAACCCGCTCGAACATAATCAGCTGTATCATCATCGATTTTTGGAAGCCTCCTTCCATCATCTTCAATAACAGGCGCAGTATTCATAAAAAATGGCTCTATTTCTCTCCTCACTTCCTCAGGAATTTTTGACAACTTTCTTGTCTCTTTATTCATCATAACCCAGACACTTCACATTGCAAAAAATATAACTCTATCAGTAAACTATGGTTTGATCACTGATTCACTACATATGTCATGGCTTGATAGTAGAAAAAAAAAATGCAATCATAATCCACAATCTCAATGCAAATATCAATTAGAATTAAGATTGAAAAAAAAAAGTGAATGTAGTTCATGCAAAATTTGTTTCTGTTCTTTATGGAACACACATTAGAAATTCATAAATTATACAAGAACCTACATCACCCAAACCAGAATCATTCGATCATCGATTCAATCACAGCTATGAATAAAAACGATACCATATTTCATCAAAAAGGGGGAAAGTAACGAACCTGGAAGCTCTTGTCAAAGTTTCCCTAGTTTTGCAATCATACACGAGCCAATCACGACGCATGCCATTCTTTCCAGAAGCACTGACCCAAGTGTCAACTTGAACAGTATCACCCCTGTAAGCACAACAATCTCCAACATCTCATGTACATAGTTAATAAAAGACGGAAACAGAGATCAGCTAAAGCAGAAAAGACACAGCGAGGCTTCAAAAAACTTCCACCTTATAAAGAAAAATGTAAATCAAAGGCCACTTCAGTGACTTATTAGTCTAAAAAGTCCAATGTTTCCGTAATCAATTATTTTTGGAAGGTGAAAGTGAGGTGAACATGTTAAATAATCCCAAGGAACAGGGCAATACTGGATGTGTAACTTAAGGGGATAAAATAAACAAGTAAAACTATTGAATTAAATTTAATTCTGTTCTCACCCACCCAAGTAAATCACAAGTGTTATAATGAATCCATCTTTAGAAGCGAATAC
Source organism: Cucumis melo (assembly GCF_025177605.1). NCBI lineage: Eukaryota > Viridiplantae > Streptophyta > Magnoliopsida > Cucurbitales > Cucurbitaceae > Cucumis > Cucumis melo. The sequence goes on from NC_066861.1 coordinate 29,359,070, forward strand.
TTCATGGAAGAACTTAAATTTACCAAGTAGGGTAACGGTCTACCATAATCTGCATCTTGGTAACTACCCATATCAGGTTCTTTTTGCACATTTCTGGCGTAGAACCAAATCCATCACCAAGTAGCCCGGCAGTCTTAACATGATTGAGGGCAGTTTCCTGAAAAATAAAATCAAAGACTGCAATTACTCATCTCCATTTCATAAGCATACATAGAATTACAAATAATAGATACTCACAAAAACATAAGAATACAATTGTACCTGTAAATGATTCATTAAAGTTTCTATAGACGCAGTACGATCAGCACCTATTTCATAGGATCTAATAGAGAAGTTCTGGGTAAACACAAGACCGTCCTGAACAATCCTTCCCAAACCAAATGGATCTATGAGCATGTCGGGCCGCCGAGGTTTCCAGTCAAGCATCATCCATTGCTTCTCAGCTGCTAAAAAGATAGTGGTAATAGCAGCAAGAAGCATGCTCCAGTCAGGCAGCTGATTAATAAAAGTTCGTGGGTGAGATGATGAGAAGTCGTCCCCACCCTTGACACCACCTGATAAACCAGTTGAGCTTCCATTTACTTTGGAAGGGGCTTGGGCATTAGTCTTCACCTGAAGACTTCCAGAAGACACAGATTTAGACTTGATCCCTCCCAAATTCCCAGATCCACCTCCAATTTTGTTGTTCTTTGCTCCAGACTCAGAAGATGAAGAAGGAACAGGATAAAACGCAGATGTAGCAGCAGTTGCTACCATGATGAACTTCAAACAACAAAATCAAACACTTCAGTATACTTTATATCAATAAATAACTTGAACACAAGTTTTGCTGCTAATAAATGAAAGATAAAAAACAACAGGAACCAAATTGCAGATTCTTCATCTGTATTGGAATATAAAAAAACACATCAAATGAAATCAGCATCTAATCAGAAATGAATTGAAGACAACACGATTGAACTGTAGCAAAGTCCTAGACCGAATAATTAAAGTTCCTTATGACTGAAGACTCCAAAAAAAAAAAAAATTTAAAATAACCAACAGCAACTAGACTACCTAAAAGAACCGTGCCTTCAATTTATACATCTACTCCGTCTCACCCCACTACTTGACCAAAGAAGAAGATATAAAATCATTCGGAAGTCAAAGAATGGTACACAAAACTACTGGAAAGAACAAACACATGAAATTTAACATATCTATATATCAAAACCATACGAGTATCGCAAAGTGAAACATCGAGAACAAATAAACAGTTTCCAGAACAACCAATGGAAAGATACAACGAAACGAAATGAAAATGAGTTCAACTAAAAACCCAAAAATCTCGCGACAAAATCAAATTTCCAGAATATATCGAGTTACAATTCTCCAAACGAAAATGAACACTACACATCTCTCACATTCACAACAACATAAAAACACCAATCTCAAACGAGAATACCACGAAAGAACATTAAATGCAAACCTTGAAGAAGGCTTGAAAATGGTGAAGCTGAAAACAACAGGATTGATAATGGTAGTAGGAGAATCCAAATCTACAACAACAAAGAATGCAGCAAAAATGGCTAGTGCTTCATTAGAGGATCAACAAACCCTTGTAGTTAGTCGATTTTTAGGGTTTGCGATCTTGTTTTTCCCTCTTTTATGGAGCCCCGATTTTCGTTTGAAAAGCCAAAAAAAAAAGAAAGAAAGAAACGATACACGAGAGAGAAAGAGATAGAAAGAGGTGTGTGTATACGAATGAGAGATCCCAGGCCCCTCAACGAGATATATAGCAACCACCTGTCCCGGTCCCGCCCTTTCTTTCAAATTTCCAAATTCAACCACATTTCTTCTCTTATTTACCTTTTTGCCCCTCTCAATCCCTTTCTTTCAACCTTCTCTCCCGTATCCACCACCTTCCTTTGTTATTATTGCTCGCATTTATCGTTGGCGAGTTCGTTTTCTTAGCAAAAAAATAATTTTATAATATAGTATTTTCATTTTTAAATATATGTTTTTCTTACTAATTTAAAAATTATATTTCAATTTCAATATAATTTACAAAATATAAACTAAATCCTTAATTAATTTATGAACTTCGAAGATGGTTGCGTCCAAACACCGGGTAGCCTGATGTTCTTTTAGTGTGCTTTCGATCGTCGAGTCTTCTCACAAAGTAGCTTATTGAGAGTTAGTTATAGTGAGTTTATTGAGTTGGGCAAGGGGCGTGCATTGTGGTATGTTGGTTTATCAACGGTTGCATGGGAGCTTTCGTTATGCTTTTGTAATTGTTCAACTTCTTATTGTAATTGTTCGTTACTTCCGACTTGAAGCTATTGTCGTTATGCTTTAGTTGTTTTTTCTTTTCTGCATCTATTCTCTTTTGAATTTGCTTTGTGCTTGATCTCGAGCTACGTGGTCTCTTTTGAGTATATAATATATTTCATGTTTTAGTTTAAGACATAAAATACTATATTTGTTAAATGTTTTTATTTTTTTCTTCATTACAATTTAAATTTTAAATAAAAAAAGATGGATCACAAAAACCAATTTTATGTAATACGGAATTTCCCATCTAATGGGGGTGAATATAAAAATTAACTATCAATCCTTAATTTTCTATTTATTTTTCTGTCAATTGCAAAATATTAAAAGCAATATAGTTTGATATTTATATATATTTTTTATTTTTCTAAATTAAATTTATAAATACTATTTTTACAGTTTTGTTATCTACTTTTTAGTCTCTCAACAAAAAGAATATTAAATTAATTTAACTATAAATTCAAATAATTTTATAATAAAGTTGAAATCTCATGATTAAAAAATATATGAAAAAAAAACAGTCCTAAATTTCAAAAATTAAAGTAGAAATTGTTATGGATAGAAAAAATAAAAAATAAAATTAAACTATTTATAAAATATATAAAAAAATTAAATGAACTCAAGAGAATTGGATGAATTTTACTCTAATTTGTAAATAATTTCAACATTTTTTATTTTTGAAAATATCCTAAAATTAAAATTAATACGTTACCTAATAAACTTTAATCTTTTTTATCTAATATTTTCATTAATTATTTAATTCTTAATTTCGTGTTCTCAAGATTATTAATTTATTTTATATTTTTTTTACACCTATGAACTCGAAGTGGATAGTTTGACCTTTAGATCATAAAGCATTCGTATTATTCATTATCATCCATTAATTTTATATATTACACCTGGCAATGTAATAGAAACATAATTTCAACGTCCTATTAATAGTTTTCATAATAAGAATTAAATGTGGATTTTATAATCCAAAATTCAAACATGAATTTAAAACTTTTCATTTTTTAATCATTTTTATTAATAAATTGTTTTTTTTAACTAACTAGACAAAATTGATTAATTCATTATTTACGTTACAAGTAATTAATTAACTACAAATCTCTACCATTTACCAATCACTTTATTATTACCATTGAAAGATATTGAACAAGCTTAAATTTTAAAATTTATAAAGCAAAATTTCTTCCAAAACAAATATTTATCAAGCAAAATTAATTATTTTTATAATAAAGCCCTTTCTCTTGATCCACAACATAATTATTGATCTATTAATTAATTCTTAATTGTTTTAAGTAAATTTAGAGGTTGATAAATACGACAATAGGATCGAACTTAAATAAATAAAATAAAAATAAACGTTCGGACATGGTCTAAAAAGGGTGACCATATGATAATCTTGATTGATAATACATGCATTTAATTTTTTTATCCATAACTCATAATTAATTATGCACCATCACTCTTGAATGTAATGAAATGGACCCCTATACCACTTATTAAGGTAGTGAACTCAATAAAAAACAAAACCAATTAAATATATTTTTGTTCCCTTTAAATTTTTTCGTACTAAAATATATGTTTAATTTATTTCTTATATGACTCAATGTTTGGTGGTTCAATTTCTCATTCAATTGTTGAATTGATTAAAAAAAAACAACTTTTTGTTTAACATTAGAAAGATTTTTGTCAAACCTTAATAATTTTGTATTATAGATCGAATTATTATATATTTCATGAAAAAGATGGAAGGAAACAAATTATTTGTTTGATATTGCAAAGAGTTGTGTCCACCAACCTGAATTTTGTCAACATGTCTAAGTTATTATATATGAAGGATTTTAAATATTGTATTGAACTAAAAAAATTATGTTTTTCCAAATCTATAAATTTGTAAATTGTAAACAATGTATTGCTTTTTTTTTTTTAGTTTATGATATCTAGGGGTGAGAATTCGCATTTTATTGACCTTTAAGAATCACATACATATATATATATATATATATATATATATATATATATATATATATATATATATATATATATATATATATATATATATATTAACTAGTTGAATCGTATATAAGCTTGAAAATCAAAAATCAAAATTATGTCTGTGATGTTTGTCTAGTTTTCAAGATCGGCTAATAAATTTCCATTAAACCATATATTAAATATACCATTAACTTGACTTATTCTCTTGAAAGTGACAATAGTCTAACTATAGTAAAATCTTAATTGAGGTAAAAAAAATGTATATTTAGATTTATTATATGAATATATAATTGTCGATATTACATCTTTATCAAATCGATCATGGCTCAACCGATATATAATAAGAATTAGCAATCAAGAGGTCAATGGTTCAAATAGATTGTCTGTATATATTATATTATTTCCTTCAATTTATCAATTAATGATATATAGTGAACATAAATGATACCAAAACTATTTTTTTTTCACTAATTAGTCATATATATTAGACCAAACTTGAATTATTCCATCATTAAGTATTTGTGACTAATAAGTTTTATTAAGTTAAAATTATATTACGTTTTAATTTACTTTTAGAACTTAGTTTAATTTGACATCAATAAATCTTAAACTTAGCATTCGTGGTTGGTTTATCGTCTTTTTCAAAACTTTTTTTTTTGTTATTTACGAAGATTCCCACAATAAAATTTTGAAATATTCACGTGAATTTGATTACTTCATGTTAATTTGAATTAAATGTTTATTAACTTTTATCGATTATAAACAAAAATATAGTCGAATTAATTTTAGATTTTATTTAATAACTATTTTTAGTTTATGGTATTGAATTAAATGAGGTTCATTTGAACACATTTTATATAAGTATATAAAATTTCACCACCCTAAAAAGAAAATTTTCAAAAATAAAATTTAGAATTTAAAACTTCTAGTACTAAAAATATTGATAAAATATGAGAAACAATATTTATAAAATATGAGAAACTAATAACATTGTTTTCAAACAAAGAAAAGATGGAAAAGCCAAACCCTAAAATAGTTCTATCAACATAGAGAAAAACAAAAGAAAACAATAATGGAATCCTAATAAAGAAACAACATATATGTTGACTAATTTAGATCACAATATAGATTACATTTAAGAAGACTATCATAATTAATTAATTATTTTAGGGTTTAGCTAGGTATGGAATTTTTTTTTCTTTGGACTCATTAAAAACAAAAAAGAGGAGTCATGACTAATTAAGCTATATAATTTGGTGTGTTGTAAATGTGTTATCGTTATTATTATTATTTTGAAAAAAAAATACAAATTAATATATATATGTTATTTATCGAGGTAAATATTGTTTAAACGGTCATAATTTTGAATTTATGAGAAAGATCCAGAGAAAAGACAAGATTTAAGGGTAAAGCCAAGAAAATTATCTTATCTAAGATGAATGAAAGATAGATGAGAAACGAGTTCATGCAAAATGACGTTGTCAGAGAGTGAATGGAGTAATGATTAGACATCTAGCTTAAAAAGCCAATCTCGACCTCGACCAAGGCCAACCAACTTGTCCCTTAAGGTAATTTGGGACGTTTGGTCCAAAAAGGTTAAGCCCGAGGCCAATCTGCCCTAATTTGTTCCCCTTGTTCATACTCGATCAAGGCTTCTCAAGTCCTATTTCTAGAGGGATTAAGGGAACCGTAAGTTTAGTTCTATTGTATATAAAATTGTTTTTCTCCATAACCTCTAAAGTTACGAATTCACTCATGTTGATGGTATTTAAAAGTTAGGTGAGTTTCTTAATTAGATTGTGACATTAATACCTCACTTTTTAAACATAGGGTCATTTTTTTACTATAAAAGTGCATATCAATCCACGTATTATTCTAAGTTAACTGGAAGACAACTATTTCTTTAGCATATAACATTATATGATTCAAATTCATGATCTCTCTTAGTCTTAAACGATAGTCATATACTTGTACTTGGTTAATAAGAGTTTTTTTTTCCTTAATCCATGATAGATTTTTCCTTAATCCACGATAGAAATTTAACCATAATAATAGTGATTCAACTTCCATCAACTTTTCTATTAAAAAAAGAAAAAAAAGAGATCAACCATCTTTGGTTATGTTCTCTTTCTAATTTTTTCAAATGAAGAACATTATAGAAAGCAAACTAAGAAAAGACCAGATGGCAGATTCATTAATAACACCTCCTTTTAGACATGTGAGTATGTGCATCTTATAGTAATTAGTTGAACCTTTCAACCACTGTATAATAACAATAAAAATTATCTTAAATGATAAAAATATAAAAGATATTTATAAATATGATAAAATTTTACATTTCATATACAATAGACCACGATATATTCAGATAAAAAGTAAGTTTTTGCCATACTTTTAGATAAGTTCCGCTATATTTGAAAACACCTCATAATAATATTCTTTAAGGAAAATTGTAAAAAATAAAACATTAGACAAAATATTTATTTTTTAGTAGTTTTGTTTTATGAAGTGTAAATAGTTTGTCAATTTTTTTTCTTTTTCTTTTTTTTAAAAAAACCCAATTCGTTAACCAATAAATTAAAGATAAATAACCAATGAGTTCAAGCTTGAGTTTCCTAATTATATATAATTAACATTTTATTCTATGAAAATTAACCAATGATAATCACTAAAAAATTAGTTTATACAAAGGGCAAGATTTAAATATTCGAAAATTCTATTAAGAAAGTCATATAACAATTGTTTTATGTTATGTTGGAAACGAGATGAGTAGTAGTATTAAATGTATCATATTTTGTAAATCTAACAGTTCGGCACCATAAATATTATTGGCCATATATCTAAGTCTGAGACCATATATTATAAATGTGAATTTGGAGGTGACATGTTTCATAATCAATCTTTTATTTGTGTGCATTCAAGGCAAACCAATACAACAGCTATGACGGTTTAAATTAATGAAATTATATAAATAAGTTTATAAAATTAAAAATAAAAAATCGATTAAAATAGAAATTTATTTTTCTTTCTTATTTTGGGATTTTACTTATTAAAATGCCATTTGGTAAGTATGTGTGGGCATTATTTCTTGAATTGGTGGTTTTGCAATTGACTACAATCTTTCATTTAATTAATTACTTATTGTTAACCATTATTATTATTTTGACTTGTAAAGTTGAACTAACTTCAAGTTTAATTTTAGTCTAGACTTCTATTTGGTTTATTTATTGTATTAACTCGAAGGTTAATCGTGCCAAAATTTTCATGCTTTTATGAGTTCGATATGGTATGAGCAACATTATTATTATAACATGAGAAAAGTTCATGAAACTTAGAAAAATAAGCAAGAAAATGTCACGTGTATAAATCCAATATGAATAATAAACATCTTTACTTAACTGAAAAAAAAATGTGAAGTGTCCCTCCGTAAAATTGAAAATCCATAACTTTTGACTCAAAATAATTAACCCGGTATCACATGAATTTTTGTTATAAGCCAAAATCATGAGAATTTGAATTTTATAAAAATAATCGCAATATCATATGAGTTGATAACCCACCGCTTCCATAAGTTAGTGTTACACATCTACGTAAATTATCGTTTTTTTTTTCTTTTTCCAAATTTATTGAAAAACTTCAAACGTAGATTTTTTAACTTCAATCTATTAACTCAGACTACGTAACTCAATTCAATGCCTCAAATATTCTCTAAAGATATAAGGCTCGAGAGAAAAAAAAAACTTATGATCCAAAATATATTTTATTTAAAGGAAGCAAACAAAAAAAGGGTGAACTAGAAAAGAAATCAAAATTTGAATCTATTATACATGAGAAGCCATATGGCAAAAGAAGGATGCTGTCATAATCCAAGAGGACAAGATAATCCATATAGTAATATACACAAAATAATAAGAAAACTTTGATTAACAACTTCCAAATGATCTTAACTAATTCCTCACAAAAATCATTACCAAAATCCGTCACTGATCATATTGCACCATCAAAAACACTACAATTCCCATAAAAATTGCAACAAGAAGATCAAAAAATCTTTCATCAACCAGAAATGAAGAAGAAGAAGAAGAAGAAGAGGTATAATCAATCATAATTGGGAATAGGCAGTTTCCATAAGAAGGATCTTGTTGAGTCACCACAGCCAAACCATCAAAATCACAATTCCAACTCTTTTGGTTGTTCACTTGATAGTACATATTAAATGCATAAGAAGCATTTCCTTGTGCAGTTAATTGATTGCAAGAAGATCCATATTCCAATGCAGTACAATCTGATAAACTACAAGCATAGTCTACACTATCAGCCAAACCTTCCCAATCATTCACATTTGGATTCAAAACACACCATCTTTTCCCCATATATCTCACTCCTTCAACTGGTATTAACCCTTTTTCTTCTTCTGTTCCAGCCAAGTCTAGTTCGTATTTTGGTTTACCGTCAAATTCGAATATTCCCCAATGCCTCTCAAAGCTCCCTGGTTCTATACTTTTAGCATTTTCATCAATCAGACTGAAAAGATAGATATCAATTATGCCTACCCTTGCTGGGGTTCCCTCTCCACTTAAAGCATGTCTTAACAATCCTTGGTTGAATCGTTTCGCGTTTTGAATATTGGCGTGTTTGTCACCGTCCGTTGGCCAACCAACTTCTCCTACGATGATCTTCATATCAGGGTATCCTGCTTTTGCTAGAGCTGATACGAGTGTGTCGAAATTTGCATCAAACACATTCGTGTATGTTAGATCTCTGTCTTTGATTGGCTTGTATGCCGTTCCATCAAAGAATGCAAAGTCTATTGGAAAGTAGTCATTTCCATATAGGGAAAGGAAGGGGTAGATATTGACTGTGAATGGTGCATTGTTTATGGATAGGTAGTGTAGAATCTCGATCGCTAAGTCTCGGACGTCGGGGCGGAACTCGCCTGCAGATGGAACCGGGTTTGAGTCGGGGGAGTTGTAAATATCAGCATTGAAAGGAATAGTAGCTTTGACCTTTGATCCAAGCCCTGCATCATTTAAGGCTTGTTGGATATTCCTTAGGGCAGGCAATGTTAGCTGAAGATAAGTGCCATTGTAAGACTTGAGAAAGGGCTCATTGCCTACAGCAACATACCTGCAAAATCAGTTTCCAATGGAATTTTATGGGAAAGATAAAGAACAAATATGATTTTTTAGCTAATTTTAACTTTCATAAATCTCTACTGAAATGACTTTTGCTCATTACAACACTCACCAAAAATATCATGCTTAGTGACATGGTGACACTATGATTACCCAACATGACTTATTGAAGAGTGAAAAGTTATTCAGCTGATTTTAACCCTTTCAATATCATGCTTAGCTTATATTTAATCATTTAAACTAGTAACTACAATCCATAAAAGAACATGACCAAATGATCAATCAAACTAACTTGATTAACCAACATGGTCTTTAGAAAACTGGAAATTTCCTTTTAGCGAACCAAAAATAGTGTTTAGGACATTTTTTTAAGGAAGTTTGAAACGATTAAAATAACTTTTTTTATGATATTCAAAATCACTATGAAGCATGCATTAAATCATTCAAAATCAATTTGGATGGTATAAATTGATTCTAAATCATTTAAGACGCATATAGCAGTGACTTTAAACCTGATAAAAGTGACTACGACTCTTTCTCTCAAATATCCTCTCAGCTACGTTATCAAAACGGCTTTTCAAATAAGTAAACAAAGAAAATGAAAGCATCATCATCAGCAGGATAGCAGCAGCTGAATGAACAAAAAAGAACAACACATTAAGAACAGAGAAACCCTGAAGTGGGAAATTCATCAAACACCTAAAGAGCACCAAAAGAAAAAAAAAAAAAAAAGAAACAAATCAAATAAGATGAAAATCAAAAGAATCTTCAAAACTCAACTTGATTTTGACACCACCATGATAAGTATAAGCAGTAACATTAGAATCAACCCAAGAAGCAGCAGCCTGAGGATCTTGACTCATAAGAAACAACATTGAATTAGGAATAGCCAACATAACCTCAATATCAGTTCCAATAAGTGCTTCCAAAATCCTATCATCAGCTTCAAAAAGCTTCAATTTATGAAACCCATTTTCTTGAAGCATTTTAACAACTTTCTCTGGTGGGAGCTGATGAGTAGCCATAGTTCCCCAGTTCACTCCAACACTTGAACCATTCGGAACAATCATCAACAACAACAACAACAAAACTAATAATATTCTGAATATACAATTTCTTGACATTTTTATGTGGTTTCTCTCAATCTTTGAATCTGAATCTTTTAATAAAGATAGAATCGAGAAAGAAGGAGTCAGAGAAGAGATGACTCTATATATGGAAATGGGAATATTGGATTTTGAAGAGCTAAGGGGAGAAAAATGAAATGGAGAGCTTCACAAAGAAAAATAAAAGATTCGTTACTTAATTCAGTTATTCGGTTATGGTGATGAGCACAGCTGCAATAACACGTATTATATATATTGTTTTATTTATTTATAAATATTAAAACAAAAAATTTTTTGTTCAAATTAATTTTTACTTTATGTCAACGATTCTTATTTTAGTTTTTGAATTTTATGTTTATATTCTCTCCATTTTTTTATTATAATTTTCATGATTTTTGAGTAATTATTTGGTTTCTAGAGTTTTATATTTTAAAATTATAGCTATTTTATCTCAATTTTTTTACTTCATTTGATTTTTTTATGTAAAAATATTGATTCATAGTTCAAAAATAGAAAAGATTAATGAACTATTTACGCATTAAAGAACAAAATCCGTAAAAGACAAAGGTTATTATATATGCTTGATTATTTTATAATGTATAAATATTTTGTCAAATATTCTATTTTTGACAATTTTTCTTTTAAAAACTCTCTCTTCCATTTTTTAAAAATTTAGAGTTAATTTTTTGAAAATATTAATAAAAAATTATAGTAAGAAATTTAGTAGTAAAATAAGTATTTATAAATCTAAAAGTTTAGAAAAGAAAAACTAAAAATCAAATATACTCTGATTAAATTATGTTTTTGTTAAAGATTTTCTTAAATTTATGTTTGATTATTATTATGACTCCATTAGATACCATTTGGTTTTTAAAAAATCAATGTTGCCTTTTTCTTACACTTTTTTTTATGATTTTCATCACATTTGTATTCCAACCAAATTTCATATAACAAAAAGAAATGATTAAAAACACTTTTTATTTTAGTTTTAAAAATTTTGCTTGATTTTTAAATATCAAATTATTTAGAGTATCTTAATTGGTTGAGTTAGCTTTGATTTAATATACTTTTCAGTTTCTTTTAATTATAAAAAAAATCATATTTGACAGAAAGGACCTCCAAAAAAAGCTCTTTACAACATGGAAATAAAGGTGTGATTTTTCTTTTTTTTTTTTCCTTTTAGCAAATGCCAGAGATATATATTCATTCTTCATTACATAATCACTTTTTTTTTCTTGCTTATTATGTAATATATATATAAATTTTATATTCCATATAAATCATTAACATCATAGTTATTGATATTTAACAAATATTAGTTGTTTTGTGTAATATTATATCAAAAAAACAAACTAGACCTTAGAGTAAGAATTGATTGGAAGTTCAAAATTTCATATTATATTTGTTGTAGTCAAAATAAATAAATGATATGAACTTTAAGTTAAAAATATATTTGAAATCACTAAAGAAAAAAAAAAGTATATCAACTTAAAAAAAAAAAGCACATGTTTGATGATTATCTAGTAACATGGTTTCCAATTTTATAATGAAAGGATTGAAGTATGAACTTTAAAGTGATTTATCAAAATTAATCTTACAAGTTGGGTTGAAATAATATATTTTTTTAGAAAAATTGTGTGGTGATAATGCAAACTGTGATGATAAAATGTTGAAAAAGAAGTAATTTTTTTTTTTTTAGAAAAAAGATAAAAATAAAAATGGAATGAAATAATCTTAATGAAAAAGAATGATCCAAATTGACAACTTTCCAGCCAAAGTCTACGTGTAATGTTTTCATCTAATCTATCTTTGCTTTAGAAATGTTGGTCTCTTTCCCAAAGTTCGTCCCTTTATTTTATTTTTACAAAAAAAGGAAGAAGAAAAACAATAGTGCAAATCTGAATATAAAGAAAAGAAATAAATGGATTTATTAAAAGGAAAAAAGAGATTGATATCTTTTAAAAGATAATAAAGAATTTTGATTATGTATTGCTTATTAGTCTATGAAAAAAGAAAACCACAGCAAATAGCATTGTTTAAGATATAAATTAAAAATATTGGACAAGAATAAAATATTTGTAAAAAGAGCTAATATTGACCGGTCAATTAGTAAAAAACTTCAAACCAATCCTAATAGTAGTAATTGATAGCACATTTCTCAAATTGAAAATTAACACAAATAACTTTTAATTTTAGAAAAATTGAAAGAAGCATTATTATAACAACTACCGATAGAACATTTCTCAAATTGAAAGCTATTGCCAATAGCTTTAATTTGAGAGTGATAGCTTTCAATTTGAGAAAAGAAAGTTCCAGTTGATAGTAGCTATCATATCATTGTTAGCCGATAACTTTTAATTTGAGAAATTCAGAAAAAAGCGTTCAAAATGACAATTTGCATATGGGAATTTTTAGTTTTTTTTTTTTTTTTTTTACTAATTTTTGTATTATATATATAATTATTTTATTTCTATTAATTTTTAGCTTAAATGTCATTTGTGCTACGTTGCTAGGAAAATGTTGTCTTGCCTCAGGTTATTAAAAAAGAAGCCTTTCTCCTCTATATCGAAAAGATGTCAAAAAGATGGTTGACCAAAGTTGACTCACCAAAGAAAGAAAATGTGTCAATTTTACTTTTATTATTTTGTTCGAAGTACCTTGTGAAAAAATAGTTTCTCAATCAAATTTGATCTTGGATTTAAATATTACGTTGTACTTTTAATTTTTTTAATCATTCATCATGATCAATATACTTGTTACTTTCGATTTTTGTTCAATTTAAATTTTTACTTTAAAAAATCAATTTAAAGAAAAATTGAAAAAGGAAAGAACTAAATGATTATATTTTTAAATTTATATAAATAGGAAGTATAAGAGCTAAAATAAATCAAACTTTAAAGTATAAGAATAATTATTATTTTATAAATATAAGACCAAAATATTAAACGATCGGTACTTTTAGAAAAGAAAAAACATACATAATGTAAAGTATGTCGTATAGCATTTAGAATAATTTAAACTATTTTTACAATATTTTTCTAAACAAAAAGTATTTTGTAATCTTATCTTAGCAAATAAAAAGTACTTTTAAATTTTAATATCTTGGATTAATCTGAAAGCTATTTTCTAGAAACACTCCGAGAGAAAATTATTCAAAAATGACTTTTGAATTAATCCAGTGTTTTTTATCCACTAACATTATGAGGAAAAAAAAAACATCAAACACTTCTTAAATTATTTTTTCACAAACGTTCATATTGAAAAGATGAATTAAACATTGATGATGATTATGATTAAAAAAACCTAAACATAATATGTACATCATGGCTAAATCCACTACTTAACAAGAGAGACGACTCTTGGGTCAATAATATTGGACATACAATTAAGTTACCAATAGACCAAGTCCTGAATATAGTTCAATTACAATAATACGTTACTTTTCGTTATCGTTCAATTAGGTAATGTTAGGACAACTACTATGAAGGTAAAAATATTAAAAAAGATAAAATAAAGAGTGATCAGGATCGATTCTTAGACCAAATCGCTATCGAAGCAACTATGGTTGGTTTAGTAAATGTTTAAACCGACTTGACCGTCAATGAGTAAATATCAGTTGTTGGTTTAACTACTTAAAATTTATCGATTTGAAAAGTTCCAAATCGACACCGACTAACTTAAGTTTGATCAGTCGGCTTGATATTTTGGTTTATCATGCTCATATCGAAAATTTTTATTGTCATCGGACTAAAAATGAATATTTCTTGCTGTACGATTAAAATATATACAATCTTCCACACCCCTCAAAAGAAATCTGGCAAAACTCTTTACATCTCTAGTCTCTCTCACCTACTATTTATAACTCAAAAGTCCTAACACAAACTTAACAGCTATTTATTAATATGTCCTTTTTGATAACCATATTTTGATGTTAAAGAATAGAAAAGCACTTTCATCAAGGCACATACTAAGTCTATCAAGGGATATTGTTATAACTTAGGACATGAGACATTTGTTTTATACAAATTCAAGTGATTAGTTATGAATTATACCGAGCCAATATGGAAAATTTTCCAAACACATTTTGCAGCTAAACACCAATCTCAACTTTAGAACTGAAATACCCAAGAGCTAGCCTACCATATCATACGTCTACCTTGTACATCTCAGAAATGAGAAACAAACATGAATTACGATGATGTGAGAACAAGAAAATCTCTGGGAAAAAAATTCGGAAAATGAAGCCCCAAGAGATAGAAAAGTTTTACTCGATTTTTAGCTAGTCGTGTCCTCATTGACACATTGTTCCGGAAGCCTAAAGCTCAAACAGTACATAGCCTGATAAAAAAAACAAAAAAGAAAATGAGTTAAAAACCAAATGTTGCCATTTATACACACACAGAGAGCAATACCTTGTTTGGTGCAACATCTCTGACCCTATGAAAAATGGGGTCTTGAATATTAGCATTCAAGGCAGACTCAGCCACCTGGAGTGGAACGGTTAAAAGAGGACGGTATGAGAAGAAAGACGACTATTTTCGAGACAAATATCCAAATAGAATGGTGAGAAAATTACATTATCAAAAAGAAGACAGAGACAAATAAGGATCAATAGTAATTAGTATAAACATACCGAAATGATAAAATCTTGATTTTCATTTGCTCGCATGAAGCAGTAACAGTGAATCCAAGGAAGGGAGCCCTTCCAGTATTTCTTCTTAATTGAGCCTCTAAATGCATCTGGCAAGAAAATAACAAAATATACTTCATTGGTTAACTAAGCAAAATATAGATAAGGATACAAAAGACGAGTTGAGATAATTGAGCGGAGGAGATAAGGCACTCTCCATCACCCAAGAGCTAAAGGAGATTGAAGAAACTCGTAAGATAGGTATAGAGAGTGACTACGAAACTTACAACAAAACTCCATTTGAGAGGTAGGAATTAGTAAATATGACATATCCAAAATGGTCTGTCATGGTGATAGTAAGAGAAAAAGAATCGTTTATGGTTTCCCTTCATATCTGAAGCATTAAAAAGTAATTGTTTCCCTTTCCTAACATTGTTATTTCCCCAACTTTCAACTCTTCATTCCGACACACAAATGTAGAGAAATATGCTAAAACAACTGCAATAAGAGAAATGAAATTAAAAAGAAAAAAGTCCATTCGTACCAAGAAAATGTAAAGCAGAAGCAGGGAGGTTCATAATCACATGATCGATGTGTTCCCAGGTCCTAGCATGAGATACATTGGTGGACCCCTTCATCCTCTTATTTCCGTTTCCATTTCTCCTACCGGCTACACGGGTGGAAGCATCATCAGCAATTCTGTCGTCTGCAAAGCAAATTTTCATCAAAACAAAAAAAAAAATCTGCAAAGAAAATTATAGGAAGAAATGGTCTTGGTTGTTCAATCACAAGATATGGTACAGTATGTTACCTTTCTCATTCTCACAACTTTCCGAGGATCTTTTAAGAACAGCAACGGATATATCAGCACTCCTTGAATGTTCTACAAATTTATTGCTAATTTCAATATCTTGAACTTCTTGCACCTGAACTGAAGCAAGAAAGAAAATTAAGATCATCTACACTAATCTCCTGAAGACGATATAAAAATTTCTTTAAATGATAATAATATAATACCAGTCAGCATACCATTTGCCAACGGTGATTCTTGATTGGTCCCTCCAATGCCTTCCTCAGAAGCTTTTAGTATTGAGGTGACAGTTTCTGAATTACTTTCATTAGGGGGAACTATCATCAATCGAGAAATAAATTTCCTAGCATCCAAATTGTACACATGAACGCGACCACTAACTTTATTGATTTCTGCATTAACCTTCAGATATCGGACGCTGTCTGGATTCAAGTCATTGGCATATACTATACATTCTTTCTGGGCGGCTGGAATTGCAAAAGGACCAATACCAGCAAACATGTCACAAATTACCTCTCCTGGTTGGAAGAGTGAAACCAGCCTTATGTGTTCATGTTCCAATCTTGAGTTCCAGTAGACCAAACTGTAGTCAAGCTTAAATGTCGCTCCATATTGCTTCACTTCTGTTACCATATCATTCTCTCCTTTCAGTATTTCAAACTTTGGAACCCGAAACTCATTTGTTATAGAACCCACTTTATTTACAACTGTTTTAATCCTCGGATAATTTTTCTGCGAAGATTACAAAAAGAAATAGTTACAGAAACAGTTTCAATAGGGAAAATGTGTGTGTGTGTGTGTGTATTGCTAGATGGAGGGGGAGGATAAAAATATTAAATATCCAATTCTGAACATTTGAATTTCTTAAAAAGGTACCCCCAACATATGCACAAGGAAAATAAGGGGAGAATAAAAAAATGAAGTAACAGCTAAATTATAGTGATCAATAAATCACAATGTACATTTCAAAATAATTAGGAAAATGAGTAAATAGATACTGATGACATACATCATAAATAACCTTTGCAATAACATCCTTATATGGAAGCAATTCGTCATGTATATTCAGGTGAGCAACGTGACCTGCAAAGCACAGTACAAAATTATCTCCCTGTCAATAGTTGTACGTGAAAAAGCAACGTTACGACCAATGTCACATAAACAAGTGGTACCAAAATGCAATACAGAGCAACAAAAGAACGCACATAAAAGCTATACAGAGCATATGGAAATGGAGACAAACTATAGAAAGGAAAACGTAGGTGGAAGACGGCAGGGGTTAGAGTACTTAACTATTGTCTCAAAAGATGAAGGCACTTCCACTTCAGGAGGCAAAATCTTCTTGAGAATATGATCTACAGAGCAACCACACAGTAAGTTAGTCGAGCATGTACAATACAAACACATCAAATGACAGGTAAATTTGCATATAGAATTGTTTAAACTATCTTTCAGAAATCGAACATTGTTCTTATAATTGCAACCACTTGATGTAGACCGGTCACATCACATGTAGTTGTTATAATATCAAATGAGAGGCAAAAACAACCAGATTCTATCAGCACGTGTACAGTCACAATGCAGAAAACGTTTGGATTTTGAGTAATGGGAATGGGATCATTAAAAATGGTGCTAGATATGCCTTACATAACACTTCAGACTTGCAATTAGAAACTTAAAGGGAACTATAAATGTCTGGAGTTCAACAGGCAATCCTAAGGTGAAAGTAAAATTTTTGCACGATGTGCGATAAAGGGTAGAATTATGGAAAATACCTGCTCCCCAATATGAATATCCAAGGGTTAGTGAATAAGGAACTCGTTCAAACATGCATAAGCCTTTCAATTCTTCAAGCTTCATTTCTGGAATTTCTGATAATTCTGACCATTCAAAGAATCACAAGATAGAAAAATGGTGTCATCTAAGGACATGATTGAGGAAAATTCCATCGAGAAAATAAGAGCAAAAGAAGAGAAAAGCTGGTTAATATTTCTAAAGGGAAACAAGACTATTTTTATGAAAATTACCTAGTTACACAACGTTAATTTGGTTTCTTTTATCGATGTTTAGATTTTTTAAAGCTGGATTTCATGTGTTATATAGGCTGTTTTCGAACAATTTTCTAAACTTAAGATGCATACAAGTTAATGGTTATACCCTACAGAAATTAATGTTTTAAGATAAAAAAATTACTCGCTCGATAATTTTAGTTCTATTTAAGAACTTGAGTGCACGAATAGACCCAAAAAGCCACTAAGGTAACATGAAAAAAATCAATGAACAAGAATTGGAACTTCAGCGAACAGAATGTCCTACAGAAGAGTTTCTATAAAGAACGTGAAATTGCAATCTAAGCATATAGTTAACAGGAAAAAAATAAGGACGGAGATGGAGATTTTTACCTGGAGTTTGAACCTTTTCAGATAATATAACATAACGGTTCTTATCACATGTTGGATCTTCAGTCACAGGTTTAATCCGGGGCTTGTCAATTAAGTACCTGAAAAATTTTCAACAGAAACGAACTGAGGGCCAAAGAAAAGTCTGCTTTGAAACAAAAATTAACAACAAGAACTTTCAAAGAAAAAAAACTAAAATCTATCAGGAAAATTCTGATAAGTTTTCGAATAATGATGAACTAGGATGAGAAAGATGAACAGTTCAACGAGAACAAAATATAAGTAACACTAATACTATATGCCATTACCCAGATGATTAATTGAAATCGAATAATTGGCAAAGTATAACAAAGAAACAATATAACACATAACATGGCGTACCCGTTCAGTATTTTAATGGCGGCCTTACAAAGTTCCCTCGGAATTCTTAATGCCCAGAGATTCAGATGCACGTCGAATTTGCTTTCGTCCAACATTGATCGATTCACAAGTTCGATTTTTCTCAATACTCAATAACACAACAAAAATTACACCGAATTCAATACAAACAAATTCAAATCAGAATAGAACAATGTAGAGTAATGGTTTCGGAGATTTTTTCACTGGATAGAAAGAATCAGAATCGAGATTTTCACCGTAGTAGAAGACTAACAGCGGGAACTGTCGCCGGAGACTGCTGTGACCACCGGCGGCGACAGGACTAGGGTTTAAGCTAAAATTAGGAGACCACTACACGACGTCGTTTAGACAGTATTTCGAACTGGGAATTAGTTACCCAACCGTTTTCAGCTATCATTGGGCTGGGCCGCTGGAGCCCAATGGTATAAGTTGGGCTGGGCTATCTAAATTTGATTACCATCCCTTTTACGTTGAAATTTGTTGATGATAAATCCTAAATTTAGTACTTCAAAGTTATTTTTAAAATTTATCAAATACAAATAATAATCCTTACAAAATAAAATACATTAGGTGAATACTTCTTTAAAAAATGTATATGCTTTAAAATTTTATAATGCAAAGGTTGTTTGCAATGTTTTTGAAAGAATCAACCATTTATAAACTAAATCTAAAATTTATTAAAAATCTATGTATTAAAATTAAATGCTAATATATGGATTAAATCAAGAATCATAATATATTCAACCATTATGAAAATTTATATAATTCAAGTTCAAAGTCAATTGATTAAAATTTCAATATTTTGGACAATAATAAAGTAATCGTAGCTATAAATTTCCCTGCACTTGATTTTGTCAATGATTCCTAAAATTATAATTAAGTTTGAATAAGTGAAATTTAATTCTTCAATATAAATTAGATGCTTTAAATGTTATTTTTCAAACAAATATCGTAAATATTGATCCTTGATTGCATCGAAGTCAAACTACGAACTTAAGACAAAAGTGGTATATATATATATATATATATATATATATATATATATATATATATATATATATATATATATATATATATATTATATACATACACACACCTTAGTTTTTTAAATACCTCAATTTGTCTATTGTGTTTTAATAACAATTCTTAGAGTTATTTGATTACTTAGAAAGTACTTATCTAAAAACGTATAAAAAAAACCTAAAAACGTATCTAATTATTCTCTTAAATTTTTAAAATCAAAATTTCTTATTAGGTTCAATTTTATATTATCAATTTTAAGAACGATAACTAATAATTTTTAATTTGAAAACAATAAAAATTTAATTATTATTTTGTTATCAAAAGTGACGGTGACATAGACTAAATAAATAGACGGGAAAATTAAAGAAATAAATACTTTGACATAAAAAAGAGAAAAAGAAAAAATAAAATTGTTACCATCCAAAACTCAAAAACTTATTACTCTCACCAAACATCAAAAAACTAAAATTTGGCCATAACAACAGCCACTTATTGTTTAGGCCCTACCATGTAGGGTGTTAATAAGAGTGTTTTTTTTAACCGTACATTAGGTCGGTTATTACTTCTAAGACTAAATTAGGAGTAAATGCTTCGGAATTAATATGGTTTAAAAACTTTTCATATGTAAGAAAAAAAAAAGTAGGAGATCAACAATCCAACTATCATCATTTAGGTTAAAAATAATGGTAAGCAGATTGCTATTATTTTTAGCTTAATCCGTCAAAGTCGTCAAATTTGGATTCAATCAATACCCCAAAAATTAAGGATCAGCATTTAAACCACTAATCAATATCCATCGTATTAAAATTTAAACCAAGGTGAGCATCGACACCTGAAAAACTGATCTGAACGACAGAAATCAATCGAATCGACACTCGATGATCGTTTTTATTAAAAATACGGTCGATGGTGAGTTTAATTAAAACATTTTGAAAAACCAACCCAATCAACCTAAACTAATTTGAACTGATCCCCTAAACATCGTTGTTAGTTTTGTTTAGTATAAACCCACTAGGTCAATTTTCGATCCTGTTTTTTGTACAAAATCGGCCCCACCTGATCGATGATCACCCCTTACACTAATCCGAAGAATTGTGTTAAAAAAAACTCATGTTTCAATTCTAACTAAATAAAAAATAAAAAATATCATTAATTAACGATAAACTTAGCTCTACGGTAACTAACACTACCAAACTTAATCAAACTATATTATAACAAAGCATTTATTAGTAAAAGTAAACAACTATTTTTCTCAAATTTTGGTCTCAAAACTCAATCATCTTTCAATTTTAATCCACGCAGCCAATCTTCTTACTTAAGATTTATTACCAACTAATTAAAAGTTGAGAAAGAAAAGTAAATAAAAAGAGAATCAAAACTAAACAAATATTTTGGTCTAATCTTTGTATCCTACACCATAGAACTTAAATTATGAACTACAGAGAGGGAAAAAAAAAGGTTGACTTCCTTCATAATTTGCAAACGAATCCACTAAGATAAGAACTAATAATCTGATGATTGATATCTCAACAAAATTCATAAATACAGATTCAATTCAAATCGTTCTCAAAAACAGAGTCCGATTTTAATTTCTAATCAGTTTATATACATGTATCCGTCGAATGAAGTTCATCAACGATCTAATATCACACTAAAATTAGAAGAAGAAGAAGAAGAAGAAAAGTTCAAAGAGAAAATTAAACTAGTTTTCGCTTGCCTTCAATTTGTCTATTCTCTGCCGATCAAGAGAAATCTACTCCAAGCGAACGAATCACGGCGCTGTATTTTAACGGCCGGTGAGAAATTAATAAACCGTATACCTAACCCCTCCGATCTATTTCATACCTAATCAACATTCCGATTCACCTCCAATTCGTTCAGAATCGGAGTTCAATTTCCGATCGGAGGCTCTCGCGGACTAAAAGAACATTGATATTGTCGTATTCAGAGGGAAGAAAACAACAATCGATGGTGGATTTAGGCGATTTAATCAGGAATATCATGATCGTGCCAACAAAGAAGCATGGAGATGCAACGGCCGAGGATATAGAATCTGGTTTTCTGTTGCTTGATCATCCGGAAGCATCGCTTTCGAAAACTGGTTTTCCGGCGGTTTCTGAGGCAGAGTTGCGTCGACTGCGAAGAGTGTGCGACGGCGTATGCGAGGGACATTACGGTGGAGACCGGTGGACGGAGGAATTTGAGAAGGAGAGAAAAGAGGGGAAATGATAAGTTGAACGGAGTTTGAGGATATGGAGGCTGAAGAAATGGTGTATTTATAGAGAAGGGATATGGACCTGAAGTTTACGCTGTCGCCACTCGTATTTAATTTAATGCCTTTTTTTATTTTACTTAAAATAGTCCTCAGATTGTGATGTCAGCTTGTGGATAAAAAAATTGTTCACCAATTGACATTATTACCCTTCCATTTGGATTTCTTTTTATAAAAAGGAATTTCTTTCTTTCTTTTTTTAATTTTATTTTGTTGTGCTAAATTACAAAATTACTCATGAACTTAACATTCTTTTAAAAACTAAAAATAGAAAAATAAAAAAATATTTTCAAAATATTGGAAAATTTTAAATCCACCACTAATGGACATTGATAAAAATTTTATTGAAAATTCTAACAATTTAGTCACTAAGTTATTACTTTCGTGAAAAATAATGATGATTGATAGACAAACTTTTATTACTTTCATGAAAAGTAAAGAAAATTATTGATGGTAAAAGTTGAATGACTAAATTATTACCTTCGTAAAAATATAATACCAAAAGCCTTTTACCAGTTTTTTTTTTATTATAGTCTTTTCTCTTTTAAGCTTTCAAATTTAACATGACATTAGAGATCTATTACATACTAAACTTCAAAGCTAGTTCGTGAATAAAACATTAAAAAATCGTTTAGAGCAAGAAATGAATTTTTATCATCCTAAATTATTATAGTTACATTATAATAGTATATGGGTGAGGTGTAGATAATTTAAGTTTGAATTATAATTGGTGTGTAAATTATTTTAGTTTCACAAGTAAATTATTTTAATTAAAATAATAAAATTATAATAAATCGAGTATTTTAAAATATGAGCGGGAGACTCCAAATATATTTTTTTATACTATTAAATAGTTCTCCCCCCAATGTCCCTAAAAAAAGTTATCAAAATTCTAATTCTTTAAAAATGTGTAATGAGACAAACAAGAAGATAAATTCATATAGGGGTCATAAAGAATGGGAAGAACATCTAAAACCCCGTCCTACCCAACCCTACTGCCATATTTTTTTCAATAAAAATTCCTGGACGAAATGAATTAAAAATTTGGAAGAATATAAATCTAATTTTATTCTATTTTTAATAATAAAAAACGTGGAGGGAATTGAATAAAAAGAGGAGGGTTATTTTGGAGAAAACGAGTAGGAAAAAGTGTGGTAAAAAAGAAGAGAGAGAGAGAGAGAGAGGCAGAGGAAGGATGTAGGAAGGTAGCATGCATGGACAAAAGGTAGGGCCCATCTTAGAAGGTTTTCACTATCATCCGACGTGGCATTTGACCTTATTAATCAATCCCACGTGGACTTTCCTCCACTGTCGGCTTCCGAGTGCCGCCTTTTCTACCATATAATAATAATAATAATAATAATAATAATAATAATAATAATAATAATAAAATAGAAAAAGGAAAAGAAAAGGAAGGGTATGTCGTCGGTAAATAAAAACGACCCTTATCCCCTCGTTATCGGGTCGAATCAGCATGGGGTCACTAAAACAAAAGAGAGTGGTCAAAAACACAATTCCCTTTACACGTGCGCCCTTTGTTTAGTCACAGTTCGTGATGTTTTAATCGACCTCTAGGTGTGAATTATTTTTTTTATTTATTAAATCATATGAATATTTATATGGTTACAAACGGTAGAACAAAAGTTAAGTGATCATTACTTATTGATGTTTTAGAAATTGAACTAAAGTCTTAAGAAATAAATCAACTTTATTTTAAGTAAATTTGAATTTAAGAAAATTTCAAATTTTCAATTTTATTCTTGTTAAGTTTATCAAAGTATCTGATAAATTTTGTTTGGTGTCTAATAAATTTCTAGAATTTTTTATTATGTAATTAATACATTTTTTTTTTATTTATTCAACATGTTTTTTTAAAAGGAATCAATATATCTGCTCTAAGAAAATCGAACTTGAAGCAAATTGGACAAGTTGGAATTCCATTTGTGAACTAGATTAAAAGAACCTAGATGGTTATTCCAATGGATGGTGGAAATTATCTCCCATCTTAAAGCTGCAAAGGCAGGAGGTTGGATGATATGACAAACTAGTCAAAATTATTCACCAACATTTCTAATCTACCATCAAGTTTCAACATCAAAAAAATCTTGAACTCAGAAAAAAAAAATCCCAACTTTTCTTGGGCCCACCGAAGGAAGAATTATCACTTTAAATAATTGTAATATAATGATAAGATGGGAGTTTCAAGAAATCAAAGATGATTTCTCCAATGTGATGCTATCTAGTTTAATTATTCTCAGACATTTCAAGATTTCAACAACTATAACAAGGAAATTTTGTTTTTTATTTTTAGAAAGATGGATACTTTTGGGGGCAGGAGGTCTTTATGAGTAATTCTAGATTAAAATATTAAAAAATTTACTGTACAAATATCTTTTTAATTGAAATCGATCAAATGATATCAATAATTTTGATTCGAGAAGATATAATATCAGCATGTTTCTAAAATTAAGATAAACTTATATTAGATAATAATTTTTTTAATAAAAAACCCAACATGTAAACTAGTAGTAGAAACGAAAATTACTAAATTTAAGTTTTAGTGGAAGTGTAGAAATTAAAATGGAGTATTTAAAACTTTGCAATACACAACCAAAGTAATATAAAAATAATAATTAAAAATTTTAATTAAAAAAAAAAAAACAACTGTAGTTGAGGATTCTGGAAGAAACCAAAAGTCTTCAAATTCTAAATGCGAAATAAAAGGGTTTGTCCGTTATAAGCTTGGCGGCTAATGGATTAGGTTGGAGAATAATATAATTTGCATTTTTCTTCTCAACAAAGAGATTTATATTCTTTATGTTTTCGTCAATTATCAGCATACAAATCTTGAAATTAAGGGAGTTTCCTTTATAGTCATTATTTTTTTAAAAAAAAAAATAAACAAAACAAACTTTTAAATAATGAAGAAAAAACGTGCTGTAATATAAACTTTCTTTTTCCGTATATGAGTTTTGAAAATTAAAGGGAAATTAAATAGGTGGGGTACCTTTAGTTTCACAAAATAGTAGTTGAAAGAGAAAATCACAAGCTCTTGATTTCTGAAGCTCACTATGATTTCAGGTGGTAGTATTTGTCCAGCAGTTTTTCGGAGTACTCTCCGAATGTTAGGGCACAATTTGTGGGGATTATCTGTGAGAAAGGGACAAAGAAAATGAAATAAAAAGTTAAAAGCACACGAGTTGAACTAATTCTTGTTAGAATAGACCACTAAAATTAAAATACATTTATTGTTTAATGAGTTTTAAGGTTACTAAATAAGAATAATAATAAGAAAACAAGAATAAATATTTTGCCAACTTTTACATTCTCGGTAATTCTCCAATTGAACGGATGTTTTGTGTCAAAAGAAAATTACTTCTAATTTTTGCGCCATTCAAGAAATTGCCAAAATAGAAAATGGTGAAACAAGCAAGCAATTAGAGTAGTACGAGTATATGGAGGTTAGTCAAAGAAAATGTGAAGTACATACAATACAGAAAAATAAGCGTATAAAAAGAATCTTGTAAAACAATGGACAAATTACAAAAATACCATAAAGTATCATTTGAGTTACAACTACACCCTCAAACTTCTACTTTAAAAGTCGAGCCATCGAACTAAATATCAAATTTACAATAGTCGTAGAAATTAGACACTAGATAATAACAATTAAACTCTAAAACTTATATATAGTTGTTTTAAATGGGTTAAATCTATTAAACAATATATTAAAAGTTAAGAGAAAATTCAAATTTCTATAAACATAAAATTGAAACATCATAAACTGAAAAAACCTTTCTAATATATATATATATGAATATATATTTTAAATTCATCATAACTAAATCCATAAATACTTTGTAACAATTTTAAAACACTCTTGTCTATAGTTAAAATAATTTTCAAATCATCAATTCGAACATACATCATACATCGGTAGATAATGAACAACTGCCAATATCAAAGACATATGGATCTATTCACACCCATTCTAGTCAAACAAAAGATCATTTTCAAACCTATAGGGAGACAGAAAGAGAACGTGCTATAATAGCTTTTGTTATCTTGAATGATGTGGAATCATTAATGAAGTCTACCGCCAGCCCCACAATGTCACACAGACACTTATTATGATCTATCTTTTAGCAAATATAATGAATCATGAATCAGAGTACTAGAAAATTTCATATCAAGTAGCTTTCAACACACTTTTGAGTCTTTGACCGCAAAACAATTGAATAATTGATCGAGATTAGGTCCGAAGTAAATACCTCTTTGTGAATATGAACCTCCTCAGGAAAATTGAGTTTCTGATCCCTGAAAAAACAAAGAAGAAATAAATAGCATTTGATAATTATGGCTCAAGATATCAATCCCTAGATAACTTTTGCAAGTAGAATAGAAAATTTGGAAATTTGAAGTTCCAATTACATGGTTAACTTCATCTTCAACTCGGATTAATAACATACCAATCAGGTTGCATGAACAGTGCATATGTGGAGCGTTCAAGATTAAAAGCTTCCTTCCCTTTAGGTGCCTAACGAAAATTGGAAGATAAATCGTCAAAATTTATGCATATTAGTAAATAGCTTAGATGCTGGAAGAATTTGTGCCGTCAGTTTCTTAAGATGGTTAACATATTTTGTGAGTAGAAGAGTTGTATTCTTAGCAAAATTTTAACAACAAAAACAGATTATAGTTAAATAGTAATTAGTATGATATTCTTCTTCAAAAAGTTAGAAGTTCGATTCTTCATCTCTTCAATTTTTGTACTATTTTTTTTTAATTAGTTTTCAAAACTTGATTTGGTTTTTTAAAACATAAGTAGAAAGTATATAATAAAACAGAGAAACTTAAAAATGGAAGAAGTGTTTATAGGTTTTATTTTTTAAAAATCGAACTACATAAAAACATAACCATTAAGAATTAAAGAAAAAACTGAAAGAATATACGCCCCACACGGAACATTGTTTACAGAAAAGAAAGAACCAAAACGACTAAATACAAGAACCTTTTCTCCCTTTCAAAAGTTGAAGAAAGAATAATCAATATATAATTTCCCTAATAATAATAAACAAATAAACAAGTATCTTATGAAGTAAAAGGCCACCCATACTTCTAAACAATAAATGATCAGGAAGAAAGTACCCGAACACAATGTGGTGTTGCACATAGATATCCTCTGGATAGAATCTCTGTGGTTTCACCAATTTGATATGCTATTTCATTTTCTCCATAATAAACCTACATATAATAATGAGAAACATATTAAAATTATTAAATATGCAACTTCTAGTTTTGTGTTAATTATTTTCATTTTTAAGTGCCTTTGTTAAGCCACTTCAATGCACCTCAATCTATAGGCAACATGAGTTGATCGTTAGGTCAAAGGAAAATAAGCATTAACGTTGCCTGATTGATAAATACGTGAGTCAAAATTTCTATTCATATTAGTAATGACATGCCATCAATGATAGAGGACAATATTCTACTTTAACAATTTCGCCAGCCCTTGTCCTGATATAGAGGCCAGCAGCACTGTCAGGGCAAGGTATCTCCAGACCATCTCTTGTAAACGTTGCACAGGTCAGACCTGCAAATTAAATTGAAGCAGAAATTAGACATGCTCAAAGATGGAACCACAAACTTGAAGACCGAACCATTGTCGTCTCTCTTCTCTCCCAATGTGTGGTTTTACAACTTATTGAGGGTTTCTTTCTTTTCCATGACGTTTTTTTCCTTCTTTTTTTATGACATACATATAATGTACAACATACTCCCCACCAAAATGTATGGAAATATGCTGCAATATTATAGGTAACAAGATAATCTAGCCTTCCGAGAGGGCTAATCTTTCCAAAATTTTCGAAAGAAAATTCC
Organism: Cucumis melo; assembly: GCF_025177605.1. NCBI lineage: Eukaryota > Viridiplantae > Streptophyta > Magnoliopsida > Cucurbitales > Cucurbitaceae > Cucumis > Cucumis melo. Next base: position 29,387,036 of record NC_066861.1, read on the forward strand.
ACAAAAAATTTCAGCTCCCAACTCACTTCTTTTATTCATAAGTAAAAGCCCTAACAACTCAATATCTAATTTCTAATAGGTCCCTTCTCATGCTAATGATCCTAATAATCAGTTCTACCTGTTAGTGAACCATGATCTGTATGCCATCCACACCAAGAGGACAGTTTATCGCTATCTTCTGAACAAGTGCTGCAAGTCATAAGGTAAGAAATTTTTAAGCAACTTTACTCCATCCGAAACCCATGGTTACCACCATGTTACCAATATTTGGATGCAGTATTATTATCAATGAGTAACTCACAACACAAAAATAACATTGAAGGTATTTAACCTTTGCTGTGCTGGAAAATAATAAAGCAAGCGCCCTTTATGACACCGGGAGTTCAGAATTATCTTTTCAAGGGCTTCATCCTCATTCAGTTTCATCATTTTAGCAGCTGTCCAAAAACACATCAGACACTAGTGTAACTGCAAATATCATAACCAAATACAAATAGTAATCTTCTGCAGTGATTTCATTAATAGAAACAGGATATGAACTTTGTGAAAGGTGGTATGAACCTAAGACCTTGAGTCACGTCACATGGGTAGGGTCTAGTTAAAAGTAAATCTTAGATGGTCTTATACTCCGACAAAGTTGATAGAGTAAATAAGCTGATAAATTCCATAACTTCTGATTACTTAAGGCACTGATAAATTACTACAAGAAAGGTATTATAAACATCATGGTAGAAAGTTGGAAACTTCCATCAGATTACAGGGAATGAAATAAAATTATTGCTTAAGGCATTGATAATTCACTCAAAAAGAAAAATAAGATTACATGGAATGAAACTTCCATCTGAACTATCCATCCGGTTAATCATGAAGAAGCCTCTTAATTTTTAAGACCAATCAGTTAAAATAGGAAAAGAATAATGTCGTCAACTTTTATGGTAGAAAATTGAACAGTTCCTTGATTCAAGCTAAATTTTCAAGATGATAAATTATACCATACTGGTCGCAATGATATGCCAACATCAAACCAACATCGAGAATCAGCTTTCCCAGAGCTTTAAAGGCTGCAATTCAGTTATCAAACCTCAGCAATAAAAAAAAAAGTCCATTACATCTCATCATAGAATATTCAACTAATCAGGCTGACAAAATTTTAAAACAATCAAAAGTTTGACCCATATATTAAAATAGGAAAGGAAAAGCAGAAAAGAGAGAGAGAGATGATAGATTGAAATAATGATTAAAAATTCATTAGCTTTCTTAGTATGTTCCCAATGATGTCTGGATATGGATTTCATATTCTTCAAAACAAGTCTTTTTCAGTTGAAACTTACGTTTACAAACAAGTAGGTAAAACAAACAGGTCCAGGAAAAAGGGGAAAAAAATGAAATGAATGCGTTACTCATTACTCAAAGGTTTGTAAAGATGCAACAGAAAGGAACCAAAATGAGATAAATCAAAAGTTAAAAAGAAGTATCACACTTCATAAAACAAAGAGAGTATCTGAAAGTCATCTTTTATCTCCTGACTTATGTTCACAGCGACTGAGCGTACAAGAAATCAGAAACCAAGAAAATGATAATCTATTCTCAAATAGTACAGATTATATAAACTCCAGAAGTTCTAGATTATAAATCCAAGAGAAGAGCTTAGAGGAAAGGTCAAGCAACAAATGAAATGGATCCATATTACACAGCAACGTCTAGTGTATACCTAATTCAAGTTCTGGCAGATCTCTAGAAGGCCAAATATTTGAACCACAATATGATGGATACCTGAACATGTAGATGGTGAATGATAGTATCACAGTAATTATATAATCATATCTGTATCTAGACAATCATTTTTACCTAGGAGAAAAATAAAACTAAAACTAAAATGAAGGAACAGAAATTAACTCAAGGCAAGAAAGAGATGTAGAAAAACGCGCTGAACTAATAAAACTACTTCTACCTCTGAATTAAAGATGCATCTGTTGTTGGGGTATCCAATATGGGATTGGCATAGAATGAGCCCTTCAACAAATCTGCAAATTGAAACACATGTTAAAAGAGAGATTTCTTCGAATAGAAACTATCAACAATCACAAAATACAATCTCGCCAATGTTCTTCTTCTTTGGTCACGAGCATCTTCATTGCATAAATAAGATGTCAAGCGGATAAAACAGCATAAACAATGTACCAATCATATCATAAGCGTTCCAGAACCATAATTATTGTTTATTCCTTGTTTAAACAATTTATACATACAAATAAAACTGATATACCAGGCTTCCCAGATTCAAGTTTCTCTTTCCCATGACTCCATCCAAAATTATACCTGGACAAACATGAAGAGAAACAGAAGGTTACTGCAAATTAAGATAAACTGAGTGACAACAAATCCTCAAAACTCTCAGACACCATATCTTTTACATATCAATGTTCATCAGGTTAAAATTTAGGAATGCCACTTGAGCTTACATCATTTGAAATTCAAAAAATTCGTGGAGCCTTGATGACTTGATCTTATCAGTTATAATGACTCGTGGAGTTTGAGAAAGCCACTATAACCCAACCTTGGGTTCAACAAATTTAATTTTAGTTTGCATTCAATAGAAACGAGAACAAAATAGAACCTCGAGAAAAAAAAATTGTATATAAATACCACCTGCATAAGTTTTACAGAAAAATGGCCCAAAACTGGTGCCTTAAGTTTTGAAGATAAAAGACAAATATTTTGGATTCCTAAACAATAAAAGTAAAATAATTCAGTCCCTTCTAAAATATGAGAGGTTACGAAAAATTTGATATATTTAATAAAGGATTCACTAAATTCGCTCAAACTGGCATTTCACAAGTCCAGTGCCATCGAGTGGATTAAACTTCCAAATTACATCAAAGTGATTGATAAGCAACAAAAAACTAAATATTTTAGAGATAAGTGGCTTCAAAAGCATCATAAAAACTACCTAGTATGAGGATCTTCAAGCTCCTTCTTCACATCTTCTGGTAGCTTCGCCAATCTTAGAAAGCAGAAATTTCACCAGAAATAGCAAAAAGTATTAGCCAAAATTTTCTTAATCGATCAGAGATAGCTAGCAGGTCCGTTTACCAACTTATACCTCGATGAAAGACGTAGAAGATCCTTCCGCAACGAAGGAAATCCAGGGACCTGAGATTGCAAGGCCATCCGAAATGAAATTACGGAAGCATTCAAAGTGATAAGAACAAGAAACCGTGTATCAGTTACTTCTTAAAAACACATAACATGGAAGAATAAAGGGTTAAACAAAGATGAGTAAAATGATCGGTCAAAGAAAGTTGAAATACAGTTATCTGGATACTCTACGCCAGCAGTATCAAATTGAAGAAGAAGAAGGTCAACGACGGTAAAAGATACAGAAATAAACAAAAGATAACTGCGTAAGTATAACATACATCAGTAACTGATAGAATTCCCAGCCCCTTAGGTCCAAATCCTTCTTCAATCTTCATCGACAAATCAACATTCCGATCCTGAGTGCATCAAATTCCACCAAAACACAAAAACATTTGAAACATAACTAATTTGTATTTGTCATGCAAGATCATCATTACAAACAAACAACTCAAACAGCAAGCACTCTCTGACCACATTATGCCAGCAAAATGATTCAAGAAAATGGAATTCAGGGATTCAGTTTAGTTTCGTCGATTACCACTTGAGATTCACTTACTTGGAGCTCTGAGAACGATATGGTGACGGTTCTAATGGCCGGAGAATGGGAATGAAACGAGGAAGCCATTATTGTTGAGAGAATCCGGCGGGAAGATTGGTGAATTGGAGAACGATAGAGAAGAAAGAAGAGGCAGTACGAAATCAAATTTGGCAGGTCGTCGCCTTTTATATGGAAATGGAATGGAACCAATGAGGAGGGAACTCCATTAGTTCGTTCGTGTGATCATTCCAATTTTAAAATTTTAAAATAACATAGGAAAGATTACACGGAATAAAAATAATACCAAAAATCGTAAAACATTTAATTTCAACTTTTAATTGAATATCGACTGATTAGGGTTTGTTTTGAGAACTGTAATTTTATCAAAATTACGAAAATTAGGAAAGTTTGATTAATCGAGAATGAAATCGTAAAATGTGAAAAGAACAGATTGATTAAAATGGTAAGAATAGAATGAATCTTATATTAATTACATCACATTACATTATAATCTAAGCAAATTATAAAAGCACATTTTATAGGATTTATTGTATAGTATTTATCAATAATCTTATAAATTCTTATGTTCTTTTATCTTATTTAAAATGTATTATATGTAACTGCAAATCTAATTTCAGAATATTTAATTTTGTATGAACTTCTTCAGGTTAGGAAGTTGTTTCGAATCTATATGGGATTGCTTCCGTAAGTGTAAAGTTACCTTTTAATTTATCACAACTTTTGCTTTTCTTACCTACAATACCTTTTTTTTTAGTCAATGCTATTAAATTTCTTCTTAGTGGATTAAATGGCAAAAGTTGAAAGTAACCATGTAGTCTTCTAAAATAAATTGGTGAAATCCGCACTGAGTCTTTCCATTATTAGGAAAAAAAAAATGTAAACATAGTTGAATAAATAAATTATATATTATAGATAATAATTAAAGCGAAGATTCGAAATCCCAGCTAATTACTGCTTAGGTAAGATCACTTTGACAGATAATGCACCATATTAGACCATGAAAAGAACTCGATTTAACTGGAAAAAATAAAACCAAAGTAAATTATCATCACATGACTCATACTTACAAAATGTAGTAAAATTTTGGATTCTATCGGTTATAGACACTAACAAACTTCTATCTATCAATATCATTGATAGAAACGTATCGGTTTGTAGATAGAGTCTAAAAGTTTGTTATTTTGTAAACATTTTGCCAAATTTATTATTTTTGACATTTTTCTAAAAAATATAATTTCACGACTCAATAATTTAAAAAAACAACAGTTAAGAAAATCAACAATTAAATAACAAATAAAATTTGCAAGGTAATATTTACCTACCAAGGCAAAGAGTATAAAGGGTAATATATTATATATCATTATTTCATTTTTTTAATTACAATAAAATCACTATCTTTTAAACAAAATGCAATAAAAGGAAGAAAAATTTATAAACATTTCACAATAATCCATGTTTGATATGGGCCTGTTTTATGCTTTTGGATTATATATTATCAATAGCTTCAAGAACATAATTCCAACTAAAATTTATTCAATAAAAGAAGGTAAAAAGGGCCCATAATATTTTGTACTCAAAGGAAGTTCAAATAATTATGAATTATTTTCATGGATAGTAATAAACTAAGCACATGGATTATCCAAAGGTTTATACTTCCAATTCAGCCACTGGACTTAGAGGTTCAAAGAGTGAATCAACTTCTTTGTCATCAACATCCTCCAAGGTTGAAGGGTTCCATTTTGGATTCTGCCAGTTCAAAAGATCAAACAGATTGTAATTATTATAAATTAAGCTCTAAGAACACAGGATTAACCGCTAATGTTCAATCCATATCTTTTAACTTCTTTACTAGTTTTCATCCTTTTCAAACCAATTTGAATTCCTAACTAAATTGAGTTCAAATCACAAGATTGCACTACGATATCGAGATCCAACCTGTCCAGTTTTAGCACAAACTTCCACACTCATCCACAAGGAAAAAGAAAAGTCGAGTTACGAGGGAGGTTGAAGAGAACCTAACCTGATCCTTGTCCACCAAAACTGCTCGAACTCCTTCAGCAAAATCATTGCGCAGGGAAGATCTCAAGGCAATACGATATTCAGTTCTCATAACACCATTCAGCTGCACACCACCCATGTAAAGAGGAACCACGTTACAATGTGTAAACTCGGTCAAGATCTTGAGGCATGAGGGAAGGAAAGAGAAAAAGGGCCAAACTTACAGTGGATAATTCGTCGTTACTCTTGCCACGTGCAGCTGCAACTTTGGAGAAATACTTCCGTGTCAATGCAAGTGAAAAGGGAGCACCCTTTCCTATTCCTTGAAGAGACTCTTTAGCCCACTCCACCACTGCATATGGAAAACATAACCCATCAGTAAGCAACTGAGCAATGGCCAAGCAAAAAACTAAGAACTGGAATCTCCTCATAATTTATCTTTGATTAAAAAATACATCTACAAAAATTTAGGGAACCTTTAGGCCCCCAACTTCAATTGGGTGGAGTAGGTGTCTGAACACCCCAAACACGGAGTATTATAAGTTATAACCTACCAACTATAATAATTAAATGAGTGGTCAGCGCCCCATCCATAAACTTTAAGGTCTGTCCCTTACTAGTCTTCAACTTTAGAAACAAAGAATCATATATTGGAAAAGTTAGAAAGTAAAATTTTGCTACTAATGGAATTTTCCGGCTATGAAGAGAATCACGATGCTGCCTAATTTAGTACAAAGGCCAAGCTTCCAGTTTCTCGAAGAATGCTAAGGTTTCAGTAAATTTCACCAAGACATCATATAATTAAAGATACCTGAAGAACATGAATCAAGTTGGTGTTTTTTTAGTTCTTCAACTGTCTCCTTAACAGACTTGTTGGTCCCGAAGGATGAAGTTATTTGAGGTAAGAGTAACTTCAATGATGGTGGAGACTCAGGGTCACTACTGTATTTTGTCAGGAGCGTATTTATATCCTGATGCGGATCCTCGGAGCTGCAAAAGAAATAAATCATCAACTGTTACAGATTGTAGCTTCAGAATACCACATTTTCCCAACTTAAAAAATGATGAATAACAGAATAAACACCAGAATTTAAGAAGAAAAACAATTTGTGGGGTTTAACCATTAAAAAGCTAAATGATGGCATGTTTGGATTGACTTACTTTCTAAGTGAAAGTGTTTATAAGTGTAAAAAAAGACACTTAGAAAGTCAATCTAAATGGGCCTTGAGTATAGTTGTATTAATGAGAAAAAGTCCATAGAAAGATGCACAGAGATTTACAAGGTAGCAGTCAAGAGCCCTTCTTTCAGTGAGCCTAAGTTCCCAGATGGAACATAATGTGTTCCCAGACCGACATATAGTGCATCAGATGGCGACGAAATTCTTTTACCAGTCAGTCCAAGGTATGCACCTACAAGTGATGAGCAATGATTATAAATATATGTATCTATGTATGTGTATGTATGTATATATATTAGAAAACACACACACACGGTAAAGATGAATAAATGAAATTTCCCTATACATGTAAAAACCATAGAACTCTGATAACAAGAGAATCCCCACACTTTCCACAATAGGTTCTAAATTAGGAAGCTACCTCTGTTCATATATTAGGTGGTAAAAGTAATTTGGCTTAAATCTTGTTGTAGTCCTTGAACTTTTATATTATACTTCCTTCCCTTAAACTTACAGCAGTTATATATTAGCCTCCAAAATTGGCATAAAAAAGATCATATTAGTCTTTGTTGATTTTGTGTTGATCATTTTTACAAATCTAAACTGGTTTCAAAATTCAACATTGACCAACTACATCTACTCATGAGGAAAGAAACAAAAATCACGCCTACTTCAAGTTTCAATTAAATAATTCATAAATACTAAATCACTAATAAGAAAAATAATAATGGCAAAATTAAAATGGTTTAACAAGGCAAAGTTTATTTTTGAAATTTCGAGATTATTTTCTCTCTAGTGCAAGGTTTGTTGACAAAATATTTGAAAGTTCAATGGGGGAAAATAGCATTTAATTACGGTAAGATATGATTATAGGGATTGGTCAAATAGCATAAGAGAAAGATGACGTACCAACCGATCCTTCTCCTGGACCTTGTGCTGCTATGTATGAAAACCCAACATCTGGGAACAAACCAATTCCATTTTCTGGCATGGCAAGGAGAGTCCTCTGAATTAAAAAATATATATATATAGAAGAACATGTACAGTTAGCAACAACAAAGTCAATCTTGGACCAATATAATACCAAAAGATATGTTCAGCACAATAGGGAAGCTTTATGTACCTCAGTTATGATCCTGTAACGACCGTGACCTGATAAGCCAATCCCAAATCCCATGGTTATTCCATCCATGAAGGACAAGTAAGGCTTCTTGTAATTAGAAATTTTGCATATTAAAGAATACTCTGCTGTAAATACCTGACAGACAAACATCGCAATAATTTCAAATACAAAATAGTGCGTGACAAATTTATATTTTCTTCAAATAGCAGATATGTAGTCATCATTTTCATTCAAAGGAACTTTCTGACATAAAAAGACATCAAACTATACAAATTGGAAGACATAAAACAGGCAACAAGGTTCTTTTGGAGGACCAATATTCTACCATAGATTCTTGATCAACCTCCCTCTCCTTAATCCTATCCTAATTTCAGAAAAAGAATTAACATGCAAAACAAAACAAAAAATGGCAGAGAGATAGGAGAAAGCAATCTTTTGCTTTTACTTTTACTTTTTTTCCTTTCTTCTTTTTGGATAATGTGGGTGCTTAAGTAACTTATTTGCTTCTCAGCTAATCCCAGAGTAAAGCACTCTTAATCCCAAGACATTTGCCATTGGCAATTAGCAGGTGCAGAAGGGAAACATAAAACACAAACTGAACAAACGTAAGAAGAAAGCAACCAGTGAAAACAAACAGCTTCATATTCAACTAATACGAGATTTTTGGCCTTACTAGAGATTAAAGAAAGTCTAATTTTAGAAAGAAGACTTTGGAGGCATGATTTTTTTTTAATCCAACATGCGGTTATCCAAAAGGGGAAAGATAAGTGAAAACAATGTGCCAATAAGAATCATATGGTCGGGCTTGTTTTTTAGAAAGCATAATGACATATTCTTAAAACATTTTCCCCTCTTTTTGGTTCTTGAGAAAGCGGAGAGATGAAGCACAAAGAAGACCTCAATCACATCTGGTAAACGGTTTTTGGTCATGATCTGCTTCACATCACCACCTGTGAATAGACTAAGACTTTTGAGTCATTAAGAACCAATATTTCAACAACTGATTTCACAGTGTGACGTGAAAAAGCAACAAAGAAACCAGAACCAGAAAGAAAACCAAATGCCATTGCAGAATTCAGTAATTTTAAAGATGAACAATACATCACTGCACATCAAAGAAGCAACAAAATCCTTACAGAACAAAGAATCATGGAAGGAATAATGTAAGTAATAATAGTAAACCTTCTGCACAAGAGAAGTGTTTTTGTCCTTTTGAATTTCAGCAACAACCCCTTTAATATCCATTCCTGCATTAGTGATAAATGGTCACCCTCAAAACCTCACTAAGCACCCCAAAATGTAAAAAGAAACGCATAAAGACGTAGAATATCCATTTGAAATTAACCCAACATAAATGTTTTAGAAGGCTTTGCCTTGGGGCAAGGCTCTAGGTCATTGACTCATAAGAGGCTTGGACCTCCATGAAACGCACTAAAGCTATGTGACAAATAACTAAGGCTTGCACCTCTTTGGGTCTTTCCATCTCATTAAAAGGTTGGAAGAATAATCGTATTAATTTGCTGCACCATTCTTAAAAAATAAGAAGGTCCATGCATACCATGCTAGGGCACCGTGAATGGAGGCTATGTACCCATTACTATATCTAGATGTAATGTCAAAGGCCCTAGGAAAAAGTTAATGTAAAAATGTAAACAATGTTTTAAAATTTTTATCTAAGAAGTCAACATATGATAAAAGTTACTATTATTAATTCTTGTACTTACATAATCATCGTGTTAACAATACCTCATCATACTCTTGTTTTTAATCAATGTTTTTTATTTAGTTCAAGGAGTATGCCTCATACTGCCTCAAAGATTTTGCCCCAACTCTAGTCTGGGAAAAAAAAGTTGGGCTTGTTTGTAGCCATTTCTACACATTGGCTGGCTGATCTGAGTAATAATAGATGCAGAAAAAAAAAAACGGAAAAGATGCCTCATGAATTTAGATGACCTTTTTACACCCTCTTACCTGCACAGAAAGCACGAGGTGAGCTGCCCTCGACAAGGACACATTTGACCCTTGGATCTTCCTCCCATTCGTCAAGATACTTTTTATATTGTATATCCATATCTGCATTGTCGATGAACTTTAATACAGAAAGCAAATCATAATCATACCAAACCAACATAGAGATCAAAGTCCAGCCAAAGAACCACCTATTATATATTAGAATAGAAGAACATACAAAAATTCCATGATACGTATGCAAATATTTAACCAACATGGAACCATTATTAAACCATGCGGGTGTCCTGATAGTCGACTGCTAACCACTATAGTAACTACAATCCATCGCTTAAAGTTACTTTAAGATCTCCTGAAAAGCCCGGGCAAATTGTCATATTTCCTAGAAACTTTTTAAAACAACATTCTGTTTCTTTTCCTTTTTGGGCGGGTGGGTGTCAAGACAGAAACTTAAAAAGTTAAAACAGTATCATTGCTTTTAACGTTTTAAGCCTGAAACATGTCCTTTAACTCAACAGGCTGTCCAAATTTTTTATAACAAAATGACAATAGATTTTTCTTAGCTGTGATGGCTCAACAATCTGAAATCATTGCCAATAATTGTATGTTCTTCAGCAAAACACAGGTAAATTGTTTATTCTTTTGAATTACATTGTATTACAACTACATAAATAGAAAACAAGATCAATGTAGAAGAATTCACTCAAAAAACCCATCGTTCTGATGAGCAAGAGCAAAGAAATGGTTCTCACAAAATACATCGCGAAGAGCTGCACAGGCACAGGCTCGTCAAGGATGAGAGCCATAAACTATTATACTATTGAATCAACCATTTGCTATGAGAGAGAGAGAGAGAGAGAGAGAGAGAGAGAGAGAGAGAAAAAAAAAACTCTGGCGTTCCCAAACTTAAGAAGCTACATAGCTCTCAAAGTATAGGGAGCTCAACTTTCACTTGAATCAATCAGCATAAATTATTAAAAGAAATCGACATTAAGGAGCTCAAATCCCAAATTCAACACAAAAGTAAACTAAAAGTCCACTGTTAACATTCCATAATTTAAAACAAATTTCACAATCACTTAAGATGCAAAGCAATAGAATAAAATTACGAAAGAAATGAACCTAAGTTCATGGCATTGAGAGCTTTGGGGCGATCGAGAGTAATAACAGCGACGCCATTAGGATGAACGCTGCCTTTGACAAACTGATCATCAGTGCCGGCCATGGCTGCCAAGGTTCGCCGTGAAAGGGAATTAGAATGGATGTGGAAGAGAGTGAGTGAGGGAAGGGTTTGAGAGAGAGGAAGCGTAGAGGATTTGAATAAGAATTGTGAAGCCGTAAATCCAAGCAATTTTTGCATGTTTTTGTGTTCTTCTTTTATCCTTCGGCGGGCGGGTGGGTGGAAGAGAGCAGTATAGTGGGGAACGGAAAAGCAGACGTTGTCGATGATCATTGAAACGGCGACGTTTTTGTTGATAAATGAATTTTATTGGGGTAGAACAAATTCAATCAAAGTAACGTGGATTTTTCCTTTTTTTTTTTTTTTTTTGCTTGAGAAATTTTATATTTGTAGATGTGTAAAAGTAATGGAATTACGTTTTCAATTAATCCCTTAATTAATTGACTTTATGTAATTTAATTACCTTTAACTTGCTTGTTTTTTTCTTTAATTAATTACTTGCTTGATTGCAATTGAAATTTACATTATAAACTGAACTTTTTTTATGGGGGTTTTTTCATACTACAAATAGAGCAGTGAGCTTTGAGCTCCAATTTCAAAACAGCCATGTCAAATAATTTAGTGTATTAGCAAAATGGAATGGAATTTGGTGTTTTACTTGACTTGTTTCTTTACATATATCGAGAATGAACCGAACTATTTACCTTATTTTGATCGGTGAGCTTTGAATTGCAAATAAGAAATTTTATCTGCCGCTGATTTTAAAATTTGTTAAATAAAAATATAGAAGCAATAATTTATGTGACATCCAAATTATTCACACTAAAACAAAATCATAGAAACCAGGTTGATTCGTAAGTGCCTAAAGTCTTGTACTGATTTTTCTCATTCGAAAAAGCAAAAAAGACAAAAAAGACAAAAAAAAAAAAAAGAAGAAGAAATAGAAATTGATTTAAACGAATGCACATTTCTGACTTTTTGAAAGTTGGCATTAATGGACATTTAAAATGCTGAGTCACTTTTTCATTGGTGGTTTCTAGTAAAATAACTAAATAAATTTAAAAAGGGCAAATACCTGCCAAATATTGGCTCATATATTATGTGAATTGTCGGTTAATATTTATACATAATTGATTGTAAAATTTAAAGAATTAAATTTAAAAAAATCCCTACTAACAACACGAATATTGTCAAAACATAAAAGAGTCAACAAGATTTTATTTAAAAAAAAACTTACATAAAGTAAAACTTGAACATAATTCAATTCATTTACCTTCACATAGGTGTCAAGTTGTAAAAAACTTTAAGAAAAGACATTTATTCAATTTAGACTTAATCAAATTTTAAAGAGAAGTCACATTTTACTCATTTAATTGAACAAAGGGACTTTAGGAGAGACCTACACTCAATCCATTTTGATTAAACAAAACCACATCGAGAAAGGTTGATCGATCCGGGAGAGAGAGGCTGACAATTGAATTAAGAAACAGACAAAGCTGAATCAAGTAGAATCAAGCTGACCATAATGTACACCTCCCTTGAATTAAAAGCAGTAATCATAAGATAATCTAAATAACATATATCCTCCATGATTAAATTATAATGTTATGTTTCGAATGCAGTTGGAGTCTTTGAGAGATAACAAATGAGCCTACAAGCATTGCCTCCAATTGCAAATCGCTTCTTACAATTGCCGATTCGATGCAATCGGAGAATATTACTATGGCATAAGGCCATCATCATCACTTAGACAGTGACCAGGGATAAAAATAGCTGCACAAGAATGGCAAACAATAGGAGGTCAATGTAAATTGAGAAACTTTTACAATATGGCCAACAGCAATCTTCTACGTTAGAAACCGAGCTGCCCTTATTCCATTCGTCACTATAGAACTTGTTGGCATTATAAGCTTCGCAGCCTCTTGCAGGAAATAATATCAGAAAATGAATCAAACAACTGTCCGGCCAGGCTGCTAGGATCATCAATGAGAGTTTGAATAAAGGAGTTAACTACCCGTCGTTCGCGCTCAGTTGATCTCAAGCTATACCATGTTAACAATTTCAATCTGAATTCTTGCTTTATATATCCTTCACATTCTAGCCATCTGATTATCTTTACACAATATTCAAAATTCTCATCCAAACAGCAAGAACCATTGGAATTACGGAATGGAGATCCATTTATCAGAGTGCTATCACAATCATGAATCTCTTCATTTGAGCTGGTACCTCTTTTCCTGCACAATGCCACCCCAGAATCAACAGCAGACGCATCCCCTCTCCTCCCACCTGTCCATGTCCATGTCTGGGAGTCGCCGCTGCCGTGAGATCTCACCAAACCATTCTTCTCTTTGTCATGAGAAGCAGCATCATCATCTGCCTCAACCACCTGCTGCAAAGTGCATCCATCGTCCTCATCCCTTGACGACTCGAACGGAGGAGTTACTTCTTCATTCAAGTCAGGCACAGAGACTACATTCAAGTCAAGGTCTCGGGAAACAGGAGGCAACTGTTCTTCCGGGGTTTTGGGTTTGACCACCTTGCCTACTCCACAGCATTTTTCAGCATCAGCACTGCAAAACCCTTCGTTACACCCCTGATCTTGATCACAAGGAAGATGCAGAATCTTTTCAAGGTCTCGAACTTTGAACTGAGAAGCCAACCCAACAACTTTGGTATTGTCAGGCCCCATCTTGCTACAAGAACTTCCTTCAATATGAGTGGTGTGCTCTCTTTTGCAATTTGAACTGGCTGCCAGTTTTGAATTTTTGGAAATTATCTCCACGCTTTTAGTAAAACACCTTGCTTCTGAGTGACCCAAGTCGCCATTATCGGTATATGAAATAATTCTAAAGGTGTATTCCGTGCACGGTTTCAGGTTTGATATCATAATTCGCCTTTGAGATCTTGGAAATACACAAATGGGATCCTTCGTGTGCAACTCTTCTCTACTTTTTTCATACCAGAGTTTGTATCCTTTAACACCGTTTGATGATGCATTAGATAGCTCAACAAGAATTATTACAACAGATGAAGATGTTATCTCTTCGAACAAAAACTTACAAGCAGCTGGAAGAGAATCCTCTGCCAAAACAAACACAGAAGAAACGGTAAGTAGATGCATAAAACAAATTAAAAGAAAATAAATAATATAATTATAACCTCTGTAATTTGGATTTGCATGAGAAGCACCGGCCAGCCACTTATCAGACTTTTCGATGCCCAACGAGCAGAGCGTCTGCACATCGCTTGCCACGGAGAGCCTACTGACTATAGCACGTGCCATCTTGGCTGAAATACCATTCAACGGACCAACTTCAGCTTCTAACTTGACCTTAGCATCCTTTATAATTTCATGCATTTCTTTAAACCTCGAAGTCCCATCCAAGAGCCTGTAGCTCATGTAGATCCTATAGCAAAGTACATCGACCCGACGGGCATCCCTTGCTACAATCAGCTGCTTCTTCCAACATCTGTTGGCATTAGTGCATTTATGCACATAAATCCATGAGTTCTAGGAAGAAATGTGAAACTCTCACGTGACAAATAACTTAATTCTCTTGTTAATCAACAACCTATAGGTTTGATCACTACATCTAAGCATAAACCACAGAGCAGTTGTTATATACGACCTATGATGAATAAGGATGAAAGCAAACGTTAATATCAAAAGTTAGAAAACATCTAAAAATGGAAACCTTAAAGGTTCCCCCATCGTGTCAACTGACATCAAGTTCGTCTAAAGTAGCCTTCTAAGGCATGAACTGATGTGAGAAAATAATCCCTGAAGTAACAACAATGATAAATGTGGATTGGAAGGCAAAATGTTGGAGCATCACGTACCCGAGTATCCCGGTGACTTTACCACATGAAGCACAACAATAGCTGCCATCAAGTTGCATTAATTGCCCAAGATCAACAACCCCAACCTTTTCACGTTGAATAGCACACTCAATGTGGCAAGATAACCCACATGAGTCTCCTTCCCCAGATTCGGTAGAGCATACTAGCCAAAGACTAGGGTCCTTGTTGTCATCATACAGGTGACAAATGCAGCAAGAGCATCTCTTGCAAAACGTGTCATCAATTGAAAGAACAGCTTGACAAGCCGAATTTTTACAAATCCAGGAATTGGAATGACCAAAATCAGAAGACTGATCGGTAACTATGGGTAGACGAGAAGGATTTTCCGACTTTCTGAGTTGCTTTCTTGATGAAGACTGATTGTTGAGGCTAGATGCAACCTTTTTTGTGTCTTGCTTCTTAATTGTCTTGTTGTTTATCCGTCGCAGTTCTGTCATTTTGCTTCTAGTCGATGCCAAAGTTTTCTTCTCCTTGTCAGCAAAGGTTCGGAGAGGCTCCTTTTTTGGACCCAATTTCAGTAATTTTTGGAGAAGCTCTGGACTTTTAGTGACATCATCAGAATGCCCATTCTTGTCCGGAGTGCTTTGAACGCTTGAAGAAAGGCTTTGAACACCAGAAACTGAACAGAAAAGACAGTAGAATCATAAATGTTGTAGGACCAAATCAAAGTTAATGTATTGGAATGGTGGGGGATCAGAAACGGCGAGGAAAACATCCAATATACAGCATGCATACATGACACATTAGAAAAAGACAAAATATCCAAGGAGACCCAAATATTAAACGGGGAAGACACCTTTTCTTTTTGAAGTTCTTGATGACAATCAGAACAAGCTAGATGTTTTTCTCAGAAATCAAGTTCCCTTTTTATGCTCACTCTCTCAAAATTTTACCCTTTTCAAACTAAGGCAAATTTTCAGTAGTCCAACAAGTACGTGTGAATAAACATAGGACCCATCCACTCTTCCAACTTTTAAGTCCGATTTGGAGTTATTGTTCCATCCAAAATTAGTCACTTATGCCACAGATATATGTTTTTTGAAATAGCATCAACAGCTTTCATGGAGAAAAAATGAAGCAAATCTTCACAAACATATGTCTCACTTGTCTAAGAATTAACTAAACTTAAGAAAGATATTATTATTATGTTAGCTCACTAACTCGTCGAATAAAAGAAATAGTTGCCATCAAATAATTTATTGCATTACTAGAATCCTCTCTATTTGCAGAAGAAAAAGTAAACATTGCATACCTAAGGTTGAGCTACAGTTGAAGTTCATCAAAGAAGTATCTCCTGTAAGATACGGTTCTAGTCCATTGATAAAAATCCTAGAAGACAGTGTGCATAACCCCTAGAAGACAGGATTTGAGATTGAAGGGAAAATAACTTCAGAGCTAAGGTTCACTGTTTCCAAACCATCTGATCATGTTTTCATCCAAAAAAACAAAATAGAAGTTACAACGACAAGGTGAAATATTAAAAGAAGTTCTTGAAGAATCTCTTGGTAACCTTTGCATTGAGGTGGGACGTGCACGAGTT